>NW_024470665.1:2781713-2949213 GCF_017639515.1 Carcharodon carcharias | reverse complement strand
AGAGAGAGCCAAGTGAATGGTCTCTGATCTGCTTCCAATGCGAGTATATCCCCCCCCCGCCCCCCTCCTTAAGTGAGGAGACCAAAACTGTCCACAATGCTCCAGGTGCAGTCTCACCAATGCCCTGTACAGTTCAAGCAAGACTTCCTACTTTAATACTCTAGCCCTCTTGCAATAGAGGCTAACATTCCGTTTACTTTCCACATTGCTTGTCGCTCCTGAATGCTGACTTCTTGCGATTTGTGTACCAGGACACCCAGATCCCTCTGTACCACAATCTGCAGCTCCTCTCTCCACTTAAATAATATTCTGCTTTTCTACTCTTCCTGCCCAAATGGACAACCTCGCTTTTCCCCACGTTGTACTCCCATGTGCAAAACCTTTGCCCACTCGCTTTGTCCCTATGTCCCTTTGCTGACCCTGTGAACTCTTCACACCTGCTTTCCTACCTAATTTCGTATCTTCAGCAAGTTTGGCTACAGTGCAGTGAGTCCTATCATCCAAGTCATTAACACAGATTGTGAACAGTTGAGGCCTCTGCGCTGACCCCTGTGACGCTCAGCTAGTTACAGTTGGGCAACCTGAAAAAGACCCATTTATCCTTACTCTCTGTTTTCCGTTAGCTAACCAGTCCTCAGTCCGTGCTCATATGTTACTCCCTACACCATGTGCTCTTGTTTTGTGTAGTAATCTTTGATGTGGCACCTTATCGTCTGCCTTTTGGAAATCCAAGTACACCACATCTACAGGTTCCCCCTTCATCCGCCTTGTTTGTTACATCGCCAAGGAAGCCTGATGAACTTGTCCAGCACGATTTCCCTTTCACAAAACCATGTCGCCTCTGCCTGCCTGTGTTATGATCTCCTAAATGTCCTGCTACCATCTCCTTAAGGATGGATTATAGCATTTTCCCGCTGTCAGACGTTCGGCTGACTGACCTATAGGTTCCTGCTTTCTGCCTCCCGCCTTTCTTGATTAGAGGTGTTACGTTTGCGATTTGGAAGATTACCACTAATGCATACGCCACCTCTGCAGCCAATTTAAGACCCTTGGATGTAGGCCATCAGGTCCAGGATACTTGTCAGCCTTTAGTCCCATTAGTCTTGCCAGTGCTTTTCCTCTAGTGATTGTGATTGTTAAAAGGTCCTCCTCCTCCTTTAACACCTTGATTTCCTACTACTCTTGAGATGTTTATGTGTCTTCTGCTGTAAAGACAGGAGCACTTTTCCTGTACAAAAGCTCTGCCATTTCCCTTGAATAATTCCCCAGTCTCATTCTCTAAGGGACCAGTACTCACTTAGGCTACTGTTTTCTTTTTTATACACTCAATACTTCCCTTACGTGGAGAGACTGAAGAAGCCGGGATCGTTCTCCCTCGGAGTGGAGAAGGTTAAGGGGGGAGATTGAATCGGGGCGTTCAACATCAGGAGGGGGTTTGGACAGAGTCGATGAGGAGAAAGTGTTTCCAGCAGCAGGAGGGTCGGTAACCAGAGGGACACAGATTGAAGAGAATCGGGAAAAGGACCAGACGGGGGAGATGAGGAGGATTTTTTTTTTTTGACACAGCGAGTTGTTGTGATCTGGAAGGTGCTGCCTGAAAGGGCGGTGGAAGCAGATTCAATAGGAACTTTCAAAAAGGGGGAATTGGATAAATACTTGAAGGGGAAACATTTGCAGCTCTGTGGGGGAAAGAGCAGGGGTGAGAGTGGGACTAATTGGATAGGTCTTTCAAAGAGCTAGCAAAGGCACAATGGGCTGAATGCTCCTCATCACTGTACGTTGACCCCTGGGTTAGAGAAACGGTGGGGGGGAGATCAGCCAGGCTTCTTGCTCCTGATCACTGTCCAGTGATCCCTGTGTTAGATTGAGAGAGAGGGGAAATCAGCCAGGGTTCCTGCTCCTGATCACTGTCCAGTGATCCCTGGGTTAGAGAGAGAGAGAGGGGAAATCAGCCTGGGTTCCTGCTCCTGATCACTGTCCAGTGACCCCTGGGTTAGAGAGAGAGAGAGAGAGAGGGGAAATCAGCCAGGGTTCCTGCTCCTGATCACTGTCCAGTGATCCCTGGGTTAGAGAGAGAGAGGGGAAATCAGCCAGGATTCCTGCTCCTGATCACTGTCCAGTGATCCCTGGGTTAGAGAGAGAGAGGGGGAATCAGCCAGGGTTCCTGCTCCTGATCACTGTCCAGTGATCCCTGGGTTAGAGAGAGAGAGGGGAAATCAGCCAGGGTTCCTGCTCCTGATCACTGTCCAGTGATCCCTGGGTTAGAGAGAGAGAGGGGAAATCAGCCAGGGTTCCTGCTCCTGATCACTGTCCAGTGATCCCTGGGTTAGAGAGAGAGAGGGGAAATCAGCCAGGGTTCCTGCTCCTGATCACTGTCCAGTGATCCCTGGGTTAGAGAGAGAGGGAGAGAGGGGAAATCAGCCAGGGTTCCTGCTGCCGATGACTGTCCAGTGATCCCTGGGTTAGAGAGAGAGAGGGGAAATCAGCCAGGGTTCCTGCTCCTGATCACTGTCCAGTGATCCCTGGGTTAGAGAGAGAGAGGGGAAATCAGCCAGGGTTCCTGCTCCTGATCACTGTCCAGTGACCCCTGGGTTAGAGAGAGAGAGAGAGAGGGGAAATCAGCCAGGGTTCCTGCTCCTGATCACTGTCCAGTGATCCCTGGGTTAGAGAGAGAGAGAGAGAGGGGAAATCAGCCAGGGTTCCTGCATCCTGATCACTGTCCAGTGATCCCTGGGTTAGAGAGAGAGAGAGAGAGGGGAAATCAGCCAGGGTTCCTGCTGCCGATGACTGTCCAGTTGCTTCTCAGACCCGGCCCGTGATCTTCCTCCAGGTTGGGGAGGTGGTGACCGAAGACAAGAAGAAGAGCAAGCAAGAGAGGACAAAGCGTTGTATTCGGACGGCAGCCGGGATTTCGTGGGAGGATCCGAGTCTGCTGGAATGGGAACACGGTCAGTCCCTCCTGGGGGGCAGTCCCTGACATTGCATGCGGCTAATCGGATGCCTTAACTGGGGCGCGTGTTAACTGGAAAACTAAAAAACTGGGCCCATGCCCGGGTGTTCGGGGAGAGGGAGCGTGTGGTGTCCACAGCAACTCGTGGGGGCCCTGACACAACCAGTGGGCACCAAGGTGGGGCTGGAGGCTATCACCAGCCTCCAAAATGCTAGTTCAATTTAATTGTGCTACGTTTCTGTGGAAGGTTTTACTTTTAGTTACAGTGCCCTGTGAGGGTCTGTCAATTTGTCGATCAGTTTTTGCTCTCGTCCTTTGCTGGAAAGAGTATAAAGACTAGGTCGCAGGTCCATCCTTCACTATCCGAGTTGTAACAGCCGGAATGTCTGGCTACCCTGTTCACAGAACCCAGGTTGCCAGGCGGTGAAGGGTTAAACTGCATCCTCTTTATGTGTGAGTGCAGGTGAGTCCCCAGTTATTGCCCATCACCTTAACGCCACCAACAGCCAGAAACTGAACCAGAACCTCAGGCAGGAGTGTGATGGAATACTCCCCACTTGCCTGGATAGGTGCAGCTCCCACAACAACTCAAGAAGCTCGACACCGTCCAGGACAAAGCAGCCCTGCTTTGATTGGCACCCCATCCACAAACATTCACTCCCTCCACCACCACAGTGCAGCGCTCCCTCAGTACTGATTTTCTGACAGTGCAGCACTCTCTCAGTACTGACCCATCGACAGTGCAGCACTCCCTCAGTACTGACCCATCGACAGTGCAGCACTCCCTCAGTACTGACCCATCGACAGTGCAGCACTCCCTCAGTACTGACCCATCGACAGTGCAGCACTCCCTCAGTACTGACCCATCGACAGTGCAGCACTCCCTCAGTACTGACCCATCGACAGTGCAGCAATCCCTCAGTACTGACCCATCGACAGTGCAGCACTCCCTCAGTACTGACCCATCGACAGTGCAGCACTCCCTCAGTACTGACCCATCGACAGTGCAGCACTCCCTCAGTACTGACCCATCGACAGTGCAGCACTCCCTCAGTACTGACCCTCTGACAGTGCAGCACTCCGTCAGTACTGACCCATCGACAGTGCAGCACTCCCTCAGTACTGACCCATCGACAGTGCAGCACTCCCTCAGTACTGACCCATCGACAGTGCAGCACTCCCTCAGTACTGACCCATCGACAGTGCAGCACTCTCTCAGTACTGACCCATCGACAGTGCAGCACTCCCTCAGTACTGACCCTCTGACAGTGCAGCACTCCGTCAGTACTGACCCATCGACAGTGCAGCACTCCCTCAGTACTGACCCATCGACAGTGCAGCAATCCCTTAGTACTGACCCTCCGACAGTGCATGACAAAGCAGCCACTTGAATGACGCCCCACCCACCAACGTTCACTCCCTCCACCACCAACACACAGTAGCAGCAGTGTGTGTACCATTTACAAGATGCACTGCAGCAACTCACCAAGGCTCCTCCGACAGCACCTACCAAACCCACGACCTCTACCATCTAGAAGGACAAGGGCAGCAGACACATGGGGAGCACCACCACCTGGAAGTTCCCCTCCAAGTCTCTCACCCCCCTGACTTGGAAATATATCGGCCGTTCCTTCACTGTCGCTGGGTCAAAATCCTGGAACACCCTCCCTAACAGCACTGTGGGTGTACCTACACCACACGGACAAAATCCTGGAACACCCTCCCTAACAGCGCTGTGGATGTACCTACGCCTCACGGGGACTGCAGCGGCTCAAGAAGGCAGCTCACCCACCACCTCCTCAAGGGGCAATTAGGGATGGGCAATAAATGTTGGCCTAACCAGCGACACCCACATCCCGGGAACAAATGCATTTTTTTTTTAAAAAAATAACTCCACAACTGAGTTGCAGTTAACACCCTTCACACTGACAGCAAATCATGACTCTTTCCTTCATCCCCACTGTTTAATTCCCAAGTGGGTACAGAACTCCCTATCCTAACAGGGACAAGACTCCCATTTCTCCAGCACCTCTCACCACCTCCAGACGTCCCGAAGTTTTCTCTGAAGGGCGGACACTGTTGTAACGTTGGGGTGCGCGGCAGTCGATTTGCGCACAGCAGGATCCCATGAACTGCCACGACCCAGCGCCGCCTGGATTGCCCGGGGGCGGCTGGACTGAAAGGATTCTTTCCCGTTTCAGACGATTTCCGGATCTTCTGCGGGGACCTGGGGAACGAGGTGAACGACGACATCCTGGCCCGAGCCTTCGGAAAATACCAGTCCTTCCTCAAAGCGAAGGTCATCAGGGATAAGCGCACAGGCAAGACCAAGGGGTACGGCTTTGTCAGCTTCAAGGATCCCAATGACTACGTGAGAGCGATGAGGGAGATGAACGGTGAGTCCGTGAAATAATCCTGCAGTGAGTTACAGACTGGAATCTAATCGAGGGGTTCGGGGTGGTTTATATATAGAATAACAGATACCCGGGAGTGAGTTACAGACTGGAATCTAATTGAGGGGTTCGGGGTGGTTTATATATAGAATAACAGATACCCGGGCGTGAGTTACAGACTGGAATCTAATCGAGGGGTTCAGGGGGTTTATATATAGAATAACAGATACCCGGGAGTGAGTTACAGACTGGAATTTAATCGAGGGGTTCGGGGTGGTTTATATATAGAATAACAGATACCCGGGAGTGAGTTACAGACTGGAATCTAATCGAGGGGTGCGGGGTGGTTTATATATAGAATAACAGATACCCGGGAGTGAGTTACAGACTGGAATCTAATCGAGGGGTTCAGGGGGTTTATATATAGAATAACAGATACCCGGGAGTGAGTTACAGGCTGGAATCTAATTGAGGGGTTCGGATGGTTTATATATAGAATAACAGATACCCGGGAGTGAGTTACAGACTGGAATCTAATTGAGGGGTTCAGGGGGGTTTATATATAGAATAACAGATACCCGGGAGTGAGTTACAGACTGGAATCTAATTGAGGGGTTCAGGGGTGTTTATATATAGAATAACAGATACCCGGGAGTGAGTTACAGACTGGAATCTAATTGAGGGGTTCAGGGGGGTTTATATATAGAATAACAGATACCCGGGAGTGAGTTACAGTCTGGAATCTAATCGAGGGGTTCAGGGGGGGTTTATGTATAGAATAACAGATACCTGGGAGTGAGTAACAGACTGGAATCTAATCGAGGGGTTCGGGGTGGTTTATATATAGAATAATAGATACCCGGGAGTGAGTAACAGACTGGAATCTAATTGAGGGGTTCGGGGTGGTTTATATATAGAATAACAGATACCCGGGAGTGAGTTACAGACTGGAATCTAATCGAGGGGATCAGGGTGGTTTATATATAGAATATCAGATACCCGGGAGTGAGTTACAGACTGGAATCTAATCGAGGGGTTCGGGGTGATATATGTATAGAATAACAGATACCCGGGAGTGAGTTACAGACTGGAATCTAATCGAGGGGTTCGGGGTGGTTTATATATAGAATAATAGATACCCGGGAGTGAGTAACAGACTGGAATCTAATTGAGGGGTTCGGGGTGGTTTATATATAGAATAACAGATACCCGGGAGTGAGTTACAGACTGGAATCTAATCGAGGGGATCAGGGTGGTTTATATATAGAATATCAGATACCCGGGAGTGAGTTACAGACTGGAATCTAATCGAGGGGTTCGGGGTGATATATGTATAGAATAACAGATACCCGGGAGTGAGTTACAGACTGGAATCTAATCGAGGGGTTCGGGGTGGTTTATATATAGAATAACAGATACCCGGGAGGGAGTTACAGACTGGAATCTAATCGAGGGGTTCAGGGAGGTTTATATTTAGAATAACAGATACCCGGGAGTGAGTTACAGACTGGAATCTAATCGAGGGGTTCGGGGTGGTTCATATATAGAATATCAGATACCCGGGAGTGAGTTACAGACTGGAATCTAATCGAGGGGTTCAGGGAGGTTTATATTTAGAATAACAGATACCCGGGAGTGAGTTACAGACTGGAATCTAATCGAGGGGTTCGGGGTGGTTCATATATAGAATATCAGATACCCGGGAGTGAGTTACAGACTGGAATCTAATCGAGGGGTTCGGGGTGGTTCATATATAGAATATCAGATACCCGGGAGTGAGTTACAGACTGGAGTATAATCGAGAGGCTCGGGGATGTTGCTTTGCTGTGTGTTTAATCCTCTGGCTGTCTGTTGATCCCCGCCTGTCTCCTGCGTTTCCCAGGGAAGTACGTGGGAAGTCGGCCGATTAAGTTGAGGAAGAGTATGTGGCGGGATCGGAATCTGGACGTGGTGAGGAAAAAACAGAAGGAGAAGAAGAAGCTGGGACTGCGGTGAGCGACTACGGAGGGCGGCGCAGAATCTTCATGCCCCTCCCCTCTCCTCCCAGTCCCACCACCTGCCGGACACTGGGTGACACGGGGCGGACTCAAGCCTGGAGATGGCATGTGATGTCCTCCCTCCCTCCATCCCTTCCCCTCTCCCACCTCCCTCTCTCCCTCCCTCCCTCTCTCCCTCCCTCCCCCTCCCTCCCTCTCTTCTTCCTTCCCTCCCTCTCTCTCTCTGTCCTTCCCCTCTACCACCTCCCCCCCTTCCTCACCCCTCCCTCTCTCCCACCTCCCTCCCTCCCACCTCCCCCCCTTCCTCTCTCCCTCCCTCCCACCTCTTCCCCCTTCCTCCCCCCTGCCTCCCTCCCTCCCTCCCTCTCTCCCTCTCTCCCACCTCCCACTCTCCCTCCCTCCCTCCTCCCTCCCTCTCTCCCACCTCCCACTCTCTCTCCCTCCCTCCCTCCCCCGACTCTCTCTCCCTCCCTCCCACCTCCACCTTGTGTAAAAGTGTTCGTCCCCTGCTTTTTAAGAGCACTGTACAGATTGGCTGTGGGCCCCGCTACTGGACTAATGAAGGGGATGTTTGAGACAGCCAACTCCTCTAGTTGTTGTGTGGTCTTTCACGTACACACATACTCACACACGCACACATGGGTATACATACACACACACACACACACACATATACACACACACACACACACACACATACACACACACACACAGTCACGCCATCAGCCACACTCATTTTGACTTGTAAGTCTCGCTTGTTAAATAGCAATACATCGTTGTCTGTGAATTCTTAATATTGCCTCTTTCTTTGAACTTGAGATCCATTTGCAGCTCCCTGAGAGGTGCTGGAATGTTAAACGGCAGACTGAGTTCGCTCACTGTTCTTTCACTGAGCGCAAGACTGCAGGGGAATCTTTCTCTTGCTCTCTGCCTGCTTTCATCTTTCTGCCCTCCCCAGCTCTCACCATCTCCCCCACCGCCGTCCGCCCCTGCTCCGAGTTGCTTTCTGTTCGTCCCTCGTTCTGTTCTCTCCCTCCCTGCTTTCGCTGACTTTCCCTCCCTCTCTCCCTCCCTCTCGTGCTCGTTCCATTTCTCTCTCCTGTTCGCTCTCTGTCTCGCTGTTTGCGGAGTGAGTCCGCGTCGCAGTCACTCACTCATCTGAGTCCTCAGCGTAAACTCAAAGACAGGAGGAGGACCGTTCAGCCCCCTCGAGCCTGTTACACAGGAACAGGAGGAGGCCCATTCAGCCCCCTCGAGCCTGTTACACAGGAACAGGAGGAGGCCCCATTCAGCCCCCTGGGGCCTGTTACACAGGAACAGGAGGAGGCCCATTCAGCCCCCTCAAGCCGGTTACACAGGAACAGGAGGAGGCCCCATTCAGCCCCCTGGGGCCTGTTACACAGGAACAGGAGGAGGCCCATTCAGCCCCCTCAAGCCGGTTACACAGGAACAGGAGCCTGATCTGCAGTTCCATTAGACCACGGCTGCCCTGTAAGGTTTACTAGGATGAATCTGGACTAGAAGGGCAGGGAGCAGTCCTGGCCAAGGAGCCTGTTTCTGTGACATTCGTACAGAATTGCCAGAACACAGAGGTACCCAGATATTCCTGCCGATAGTTTGCTTGGATTGGCTTAACGGTGAAAGGGTGGAGAGACTTCCTACTCCTTAGCTCCCTGGTTACTGATCAGTGAGGTTAATGTGAGTGTTTGGAACTGCCTATCCCTAACGTTGTGTCCCTGTACTCAGCTACGAGTCAAATTCGTCACAGCAAACAAGGACAGAGATAGTGTATATGTGCACAGGTAGACGGGGTGTGTATATGCCTCAGATACAGATAGACAAATGAACAATTCGAATTGTGTATCGATAAAATATACTCAGATATAAAGATTGTGCCTGAACCTCTACTGGCAGATTTGGGTTAGAAACAGAGGAAAGCTCCCTCTACACTGTCCGCATCAAACACTCCCAGGACAGGTACAGCACGGGGTTAGATACAGAGTAAAGCTCCCTCTACACTGTCCCCATCAAACACTCCCAGGACAGGTACAGCACGGCGCTCCCTCTGTGCAACCCTCGGACAGCGCAGCGCTCCGTCAGTACTGACCCTCCGACAGTGCAGCACTCCCTCAGTACTGACCCTCCGACAGTGCAGCACTCCCTCAGAACTGACCCTCCAACAGTGCGGCGCTCCCTCAGTACTAACCCTCTGACAGTGCAGCACTCCCTCAGAACTGACCCTCCAACAATGCAGCACTCCCTCAGTACTGACCCTCCGACAGTGCAGCACTCCCTCAGTACTGACCCTCCGACAGTGCAGCACTCCCTCAGTACTGACCCTCTGATAGTGCGGCACTCCCTCAGTACTGACCCTCTGACAGTGCGGCACTCCCTCAGTACTGACCCTCTGACAGTGCAGCACTCCCTCAGTACTGACCCTCTGACAGTGCGGCACACCCTCAGTACTGACCCTCCGACAGTGCGGCACTCCCTCAGTACTGACCCTCTGACAGTGCAGCACTCCCTCAGTACTGACCCTCCGACAGTGCGGCACTCGCTCAGTACTGACCCTCCGACAGAGCAGCACTCCCTCACTACTGACCCTCCAACAGTGCAGCACTGCCTCAGTACTGACCCTCCGACAGTGCAGCACTCCCTCAGTACTGACCCTCCGACAGTGCAGCACTCCCTCAGTACTGACCCTCTGATAGTGCGGCACTCCCTCAGTACTGACCCTCTGACAGTGCGGCACTCCCTCAGTACTGACCCTCTGACAGTGCAGCACTCCCTCAGTACTGACCCTCTGACAGTGCGGCACACCCTCAGTACTGACCCTCCGACAGTGCGGCACTCCCTCAGTACTGACCCTCTGACAGTGCAGCACTCCCTCAGTACTGACCCTCCGACAGTGCGGCACTCCCTCAGTACTGACCCTCCGACAGAGCAGCACTCCCTCACTACTGACCCTCCAACAGTGCAGCACTGCCTCAGTACTGACCCTCTGATAGTGCGGCACTCCCTCAGTACTGACCCTCCGACAGTGCGGCACTCCCTCAGTACTGACCCTCTGACAGCGCAGCACTCCCTCAGTACTGACCCTTTGACAGCGCAGCACTCCCTCAGTACTGACACTCCGACAGTGCGGCACTCCCTCAGTACTGACCCTCCGATAGTGCGGCACTCCCTCAGTACTGACCCTCCGACAGTGCGGCACTCCCTCAGTACTGACCCTCCGACAGTGCGGCACTCCCTCAGTACTGACCCTCCGACAGTGCGGCACTCCCTCAGTACTGACCCTCCGACAGTGCGGCACTCCCTCAGTACTGACCCTCCGACAGTGCGGCACTCCCTCAGTACTGACCCTCCGACAGTGCGGCACTCCCTCAGTACTGATCCTCTGACAGTGCTGCACTCCCTCAGTACTGACCCTCCGACAGTGCGGCACTCCCTCAGTACTGACCCTCCGACAGTGCGGCACTCCCTCAGTACTGACCCTCCGACAGTGCGGCACTCCCTCAGTACTGACCCTCTGACAGTGCAGCATTCCCTCAGTACTGACCACTTGGATTTTGCCCTGCAGTAGGGGGCTAATGCCCTGGTGCGGAGGCTCACGCTCATGACCTCTTGACTGAGAGACGAGAGAGAGAGAGAGAGAGAGAGAAAGAGCAGTAAATCCGTTCACCCCTGCGAGACGTCATTTGAGAGCCTATGCCTGACCTCTGCACCGTATCAGACAGCGGAGAATGATTTCACTCTTAACAAATTAATTCAGGCTTTAATTCTTGATGAGAGATTAATGATGAACAGGGTGGGGCAAAGGGAGGGAGTTTTATTCCCCCCCTCCCCCCCGGCCATCTGAGGTTTCGCGACTCTGTCTTGAACTCTCGGAAGCTGCCTCCTGTGCCTGTAGCTCCTTATCCAGTGCCGCCTGTTGCCTGTCGGAGAGGGTGGGGAACGTTCTAACTGTGCATGTACTGGAGCACGACGATGATGGTCAGCACAGTGTAACAGGCCAGTCCCGTTAACATTCCCGCCACGTTCAAAACCATAGCCTTTTTCGAGTGCCGTCTGGCCCAATCCGTCTCCCGGAGGAAATTCATATCCCGCGTCTGGAGGAGGAAATCCCAGTGTGAGCGAGCGGGACCAATCGTACATCTCGATCGGAGAGCCAGAAAGGTACGGCCGGGATCTGGCTCCCCCCACACACACACACAACGCTGCTCCCTCTGTGTAGCTGCTTCCCCCCCCCGCACAATGCTACTCCGTCTGTGTAGCTGCTTCCCCCCCCCTCAATGCTGCTCCCTCTGTGTAGCTCCCCCCCCGCCCCTCAATACTGCATTGCTCTGTTTATGGAAGCCCCACCCCCTGCTTATCAAAATATCCCCAGCACGGAAACAGGCCATTCAGCCCATCTGCTCCATGCTGGTGTTCCTGCTCCACACCAGCCTCCTCCCACCACCCCCTCCCACCCCATCCCCATACCCTTCTATTCCTCTCTCCCCCTCATGTGTTTATCCAGCTTCCCCCTTAAACACATCGACGCTATTCACCTCGACCACTCCCCGTGGGAGCGAGTCCCACATTTTCCCCTACTCCCTGGGTAAAGAGGTTTCTCCCGAATCCCCCCATAGGAATTGCCTTCACTGGCACCGGTAGCCGCCCAGTTCTGGTATTGTTAGCTTAAATCTCGCATCTCCTCCAGGAAACCCTTTGGTGCGTGACTCACCCGTATGGAATAAACCACAGCGGCAAATCCCAGGGGCAGGCAGCAGAACAGCAAGTTGCAGATGGAGATGGGGAGGTAGTCTGGGCTGGGGCCTTGACTGCCTTCGGCTGACCCCTGGACAGGCCCTCCAGCCCCACCGGGGCGGTTGCTGTGGTCGAGCGGCTGGCTGGAGCTGTCCGGTTGGCGGGGGTCACCATTATCTATCTCCGGAGTGGCCCGAGTGAGGTTTGCCAATTCATCAGCACCAGTCATGGGCGAGGGAAGGGGGTAATGTGACCACAGCGGTAGCAGCGATCGACTCTGGTCTCCGTCTCTCCCGCCTGTCTGATCATTTCCTGTATTCTGGAACTCCCATCAGTCCTTTTTACAACAGCTAAGGAGAGGCTGTCGCACCCAGGAGCAGAAATCATCTCGCACTTTAACCCGTGTTACTCAACCTCTCCCCAGCACTACATCTGTTTTTTGCATCATATCTTTATTACAACATGACAATCGCAATATTTTCATAAGTTTTTTTTCATTTGCTTAGATTCAAATAGGCAATTATGTATTATAAATACCAACTCTTACTATACCGTCAAACGCCTCTCGTGTCATTCAATGTGTGTGGGACCCGTACCCCAGTGAGAGTCAGTGTGTGTGGGACCCGTACCCCAGTGAGAGTCAGTGCGTGTGGGACCCATACCTCAGTGAGAGTCAGTGTGCGTTGGACACGTACCCCAGTGAGAATCAGTGTGTGTGGGATACGTACCCCAGTGAGAGTCAGTGTGTGTGGGACCCGTACCCCAGTGAGAGTCAGTGTGTGTGAGACCCGTACCCCAGTGAGAGTCAGTGTCTGTGGGACCCGTCCCTCAGTGAGAGTCAGTGCGTGTGGGACCCGTACCCCAGTGAGAGTCAGTGTGTGTGAGACCCGTATCCCAGTGAGAGTCAGTGTGTGTGGGACCCGTACCCCAGTGAGAGTCAGTGTGTGTGGGACCCGTACCCCAGTGAGAGTCAGTGCGTGTGGGACCCGTACCTCAGTGAGAGTCAGTGTGCGTTGGACACGTACCCCAGTGAGAATCAGTGTGTGTGGGATACGTACCCCAGTGAGAGTCAGTGTGTGTTGGACACGTACCTCAGTGAGAGTCAGTGTGTGTGAGACCCGTACCCCAGTGAGAGTCAGTGTGTGTGGGACCCGTCCCTCAGTGAGAGTCAGTGCGTGTGGGACCCGTACCCCAGTGAGAGTCAGTGTGTGTGAGACCCGTATCCCAGTGAGAGTCAGTGTGTGTGTGGGACCCGTACCCCAGTGAGAGTCAGTGCGTGTGGGTCCCGTACCCCAGTGAGAGTCAGTGTGTGTGGGACCAGTGAGAGTCTGTACTTTTTCTAGATTGTGGAGTTTTGTACCCAGGACCTGTGCACTGTCCCTTCCTCCGATGAGGGTGGAGTTGTTGCAGAAATAGTGAGAAGGCAAAACGATTTAAACAGAGCTTAATTTTATTAACTTAAGCTAATCGCCAGTCCTGCAGGAACACCCTCGCGCGCATGAGGGTCACTAAAAGGAAGCTGCTTGTGATGCAGATCCTAGCCCTGCATCCCTGTCGACACTCTGGCTGGAGAGCCCAACCCCATCAGCACCATGGGGGGGGCCGCTTCGAAGGGGTCCGTGTCCCAGGGCTTGAGGGACGGACTGGAGCAGAGCGAGACCACGGCCTCGCTGGGAGGTGGGATTGCAGAAGAAAAATATCAGACGGGGGTGGGTGCGGTGGGAGGGGGTGGGGAGCAATGAGATCTAGGACCGGTGGTGGGGCGGTGGGATTTCGGACGGAGGAGGGGAGTGGGATGCCAGACCGGGGGAAGGGGGTTGGCGGACTGGTGGGAGGGAGTTGCTGGGGAGTGGGGGCGGGGGGGTGGGGGGGTGGGTGGTGGGATGTCGGACCAGAGTGGCGCAGAACATCAGCCTTGGGCAGTAGGCCGTGTCGGACAGGAAGGGAGTGGGGGATATCAGACAAGGAGAAGCGGGATGTTGGGAAGGGTAAGGAGCTCATCAAGGCTTTGCGGCCAATGCTGTGACCTCCGATTCCTTGGTGACCCGGCTCGAGTTGGCGTTCGACTCCCGGGTGCCGGCACTTGGTTTGACCTCTCGCTGTACCCTTGTGTCTCGCTGTGTACCCCACTCTCCCGCCTCAGTCAGAAGGTCACGGGGTTTGAGCCTCATTCCAAAATCACAGGCCGTTGTCCAGCTGAGACGTTAACAGAACCCCCGCCTCCCGATTTCTCGCCGGATGGGTGAGCGGGGTGGGGGCTGCTGGAGAACATCAAAGCTCCCACGTCCGCTCTTTGGACGAAGAGCGGGGTGGGGGGAGTTTTCCCCGTGCCCCCCCCCTCCCCCCCAACCACCACCGACCCACCCACCCCACCGGCGTCCTGGGGGACAATATTTACCCCTCGACCGACATCGCTGACAAAAACAAAAGCAGGCGATCTGGGGGCCGTTATCACGTTGCGGGATCTTGCTGTGCGCAAATTGGCTGCCTGCGGCCCCACGTCACAAAAGGTGACCTCGCTTCCTCGGTACCTCGTTGGCTTTTGAATACGCTGTGTGGGGGGCGGGGGCGGGGGGGGAAGATAGGGGAACCTTCCTTTCCAATCGGAAGATGCTGGTTGGTTCACGGCCTGAATGACCCCTTCCTTCCTTCCTTCGGGAGGCGGGAGGCAGTTCAGATTCGCTCGATGACAGTGATGATAAGCCGGACCACCCAGACAAAATGGACGATGAGTCCGATGAGGACAGCGCCGATGTTGAGTTGGCGCGAAATCATCAGGTTCCTCCTAGCGGCGGCTGTGGTTCCCGCCCGGTTTGCAGACCAGGTCTGGAAAGGGAGAGAGAGAGAGAGAGAGAGAAGAGTTAGCGTGACGTTTACACCAGGCTCGTCACCCCTCACCCCCGTTTACATAACCTCACAAAGAGCTCGATGTCACCTCTCCGCAACTGGAGGAGGTGCCAAGAGGGTATGGGAGGGGGGGGTGGGGGGTGTGGTGGGGGTGGATGTGAGAGGAAGGGTCTGCAGAAAAGAGGCTTATCTCCTGAAGCCCTAAGAAGAGGTCCTGGATGGGTGCTCGATCAGGGCTTGGAGTGTTGGTCATGTGGATGAAGGCAAGGGAGTCTGGGATCCTGTATCTGTGCGTGTGTGTGTTCCCGTGTGCCCACATTCCCATGGGAATGTTCCTATGCGCGTGTTACCATGTCTGTGTTCACCTGTGCATTCCTGTTTCTGTGTATCCCCCTCCCCCAAGTGTGGGTGCATTACAGTGTCCCTCTAAGTGAGAGCACATGTGCGTGATCTATGTTCGTCTCAGCAGGAGCCTCACTCAACCCAAACTGGAGTCCCACTTGCTCCCTGTTGGAATCTGTCACTCCCAACCCAAGGCTCTCTCAATCCCAACCGGCAGACTCGATCCCAATCAGATGCTCAGTCACTTGCAATCAGAATCTCACAAGATCCCAATCTGTGTCTCGCTTATTTGCAATCGGAATTTTGGTGAATCCTAATCGGAATCTCTCTCAATCCCAATCGGAATCTTTCTCAATCCCAATCGGAATCTCTCTCAATCCCAATCGGAATCTCTCTCAATCCCAATCTAAATCTCTCTCAATCCCAATCTGAATCTCACTCAACCCCAATCTGTATCTCACTCAATCCCAATCGGAGACACTCTCAATCACAATCAGATTCTCACGCAATCCCAATAGGAGTCTCACTCTATCCCAATCAGAATCTCACAATCCCAAAATGAATCCCAATTGCTCCCAATCCGATTTTCACACAATCCAGAAGGGAATCTCCCTCAATTCCATCGGAATCTCACTCAATCCCAGTCGCAATCTCGGTCACTCACAATCAAAATCTCTCATAACCCCAATCAGAATCTCACATAATCCCACAGGGAATCTCACTCAATGCAAATTCGAATCTCATTCACTCCAAATCGGAATCTCAATCACACCCCAATCGGAATCTTGCTTGATCCCAATCAGAGTCTCAGTCATTCAGTTGGAACCTCGCACAATCACAATCAGAATCCCTCTCAATTCAAAACAGAATCACTCAATCCCAATTGGAATCTCATTCAATCCCAATTGGAATCTCACTCTATCCCAACCGGAATCTCATGCAATCACAAATGGAATCTCAGTCACTCCCAATTGGAACCTCTTTCAATCCCAAAGGGCATCTCACTCTATCCCAATCAGAATTTCACTCAATCCCAAACAAAATTTCTGTCACTCCCATTCGGAATCTCACTCAACCCCACTCAGAATTTCTCTCAATCCCAATCGGCACCTCATCCAATCCCATTTGGAATCTCAGTTACTCTCGATCAGAGTCTCGCACAATCCCAATCTGATTCTGAAACAATCCCAATTAGATTTCCAGTCACCTCCAATCGGAATCTCAGTCACACTAAATTTGAATCTCTCTCAGTCCCAAAGGGAACCTCAGTCAACCCCCATCAGAACCTCACTCAACCGCAAACAAAATCTCAGTCACTCCCAGTTGGAATCTCACTAAATCCCAATCAGAGTCTCTCACAATCCCAAAGGAAATCTCATGCAATCCCAACTGAAATCTCACTAAATCCCAATCGGAATCTCACACAATGCCAAAGGAAATCCCTCGCAATCCCAATCAGAATCTCAGTCACACTCATTTGAATGTCACTCAATCCCAATCCGAATCTCAGTCACTCCCAAAGGGAATCTTGCACAATCCTAAAGGGAATCTCTCTCAATCTCAATTGCAATCTCAGCCACTCCTAATCAGAGACTCAGTTATTCCCAACTGGAGTCTCAATCCCAGTCAGAATGTCACCATATCCTAATTTGAATCTCATACAATCCTAATTGGAATCTCAATCCCAAATGGAATCTTAGTCACTCTCACTTGGAATCACACAATCCCAAATAGAATCTCATTCATCCCCAATTAGAATCTCTCTCAATCCCAATCAGAATCTCTCTCAATCCCAGACAGAATCTCAGCCATTCCCAAATGGAATCTCAGTCAATCCCAAGCAGAATCACACTCAATCCCAATTGGAATCTCCCAGTTGAAATCCCACATAAAACCAAAGGGAATCTCTCACAATTCCAGTCACAACCTCAATCACTCCCAGAGTCTCTCTCAATCCGAATCAGAATTTTGCTCAATTCCAATCGAAATCTCACACAGCCCCACAGTGACCACACCCCACGGTGACCACACCCCACGGTGACCACACCTCACTGTGACCATTCCCAACAGTGACCACACCCCATGGTGACCACACCCCATGGTGACCACACCTCACTGTGACCATTCCCAACAGTGACCACACCCCATGGTGACCACACCCCATGGTGACCACACCTCACTGTGACCATTCCCAACAGTGACCACACCCCATGGTGACCACACCCCATGGTGACCACACCTCACTGTGACTGCTTCCCACAGTGACCACACCTCACGGTGTTCACACCTCACTGTGACCACACCTCACTGTGACCATTCCCAACAGTGACCACACCCCATGGTGACCACACCCCATGGTGACCACACCTCACTGTGACCATTCCCAACAGTGACCACACCCCATGGTGACCACACCCCATGGTGACCACACCTCACTGTGACTGCTTCCCACAGTGACCACACCTCACGGTGTTCACACCTCACTGTGACCGCTCCTCACAGTGACCACACCTCACGGTGACCACACCTCACTGTGACCATTCCCAACAGTGACCACACCCCATGGTGACCACACCCCATGGTGACCACACCTCACTGTGACCATTCCCAACAGTGACCACAACCCATGGTGACCACACCCCATGGTGACCACACCTCACTGTGACCATTCCCAACAGTGACCACACCCCATGGTGACCACACCCCATGGTGACCACACCTCACTGTGACTGCTACCCACAGTGACCACACCACACGGTGTACACACCTCACTGTGACCACACCTCACTGTGACCATTCCCAACAGTGACCACACCCCATGGTGACCACACCCCATGGTGACCACACCTCACTGTGACCATTCCCAACAGTGACCACACCCCATGGTGACCACACCCCATGGTGACCACACCTCACTGTGACCATTCCCAACAGTGACCACACCCCATGGTGACCACACCCCATGGTGACCACACCTCACTGTGACTGCTTCCCACAGTGACCACACCTCACGGTGTTCACACCTCACTGTGACCACACCTCACTGTGACCATTCCCAACAGTGACCACACCCCATGGTGACCACACCCCATGGTGACCACACCTCACTGTGACCATTCCCAACAGTGACCACACCCCATGGTGACCACACCCCATGGTGACCACACCTCACTGTGACCATTCCCAACAGTGACCACACCCCATGGTGACCACACCCCATGGTGACCACACCTCACTGTGACTGCTTCCCACAGTGACCACACCTCACGGTGTTCACACCTCACTGTGACCACACCTCACTGTGACCATTCCCAACAGTGACCACACCCCATGGTGACCACACCTCACGGTGACCACACCTCACTGTGACCATTCCCAACAGTGACCACACCCCATGGTGACCACACCCCATGGTGACCACACCTCACTGTGACCATTCCCACAGTGACCACACCCCATGGTGACCACACCCCATGGTGACCACACCTCACTGTGACCATTCCCAACAGTGACCACACCCCATGGTGACCACACCCCATGGTGACCACACCTCACTGTGACCATTCCCAACAGTGACCACACCCCATGGTGACCACACCCCATGGTGACCACACCTCACTGTGACTGCTTCCCACAGTGACCACACCCCATGGTGACCACACCTCACTGTGACCATTCCCAGCAGTGACCACACCCCATGGTGACCACACCCCATGGTGACCACACCTCACTGTGACCATTCCCAACAGTGACCACACCCCATGGTGACCACACCCCATGGTGACCACACCTCACTGTGACCATTCCCAACAGTGACCACACCCCATGGTGACCACACCCCATGGTGACCACACCTCACTGTGACCATTCCCAACAGTGACCACACCCCATGGTGACCACACCCCACAGTGACCACACCTCACGGTGACCACACCTCACTGTGACCACACCCCATGGTGACCACACCCCATGGTGACCACACCCCATGATGACCACACCTCACTGTGACTGCTTCCCACAGTGACCACACCTCACGGTGTTCACACCTCACTGTGACCACACCTCACGGTGTTCACACCTCACTGTGACCGCTCCTCACAGTGACCGTTCCCCACGGTGACCGCTCCCCACGGTGACCACACCCCACGGTGACTGAACCCCATGTTGACCACACCCCACAGTGACCACCCCCCACGGTGACCACCCCCCACGGTGACCAAAACCCACGGTGACCGCTCCCCACGGTGACCACACCCCACGGTGACTGAACCCCATGTTGACCACACCCCACAGTGACCACCCCCCACGGTGACCACCCCCCACGGTGACCAAAACCCACGGTGACCGCTCCCCACGGTGACCACACCCCACGGTGACTGAACCCCATGTTGACCACACCCCACAGTGACCACCCCCCACGGTGACCACCCCCCACGGTGACCAAAACCCACGGTGACCGCTCCCCACGGTGACCACACCTCACGGTGACCGCTCCTCAGGTGACCACACCTCACGGTGACCGCTCCTCAGGTGACCACACCTCACGGTGACCACACCTCACGGTGACCATTCCCAACAGTGACCACAACCCATGGTGACCACACCCCATGGTGACCACACCTCACTGTGACCATTCCCAACAGTGACCACACCCCATGGTGACCACACCCCATGGTGACCACACCTCACTGTGACCATTCCCAACAGTGACCACACCTCACGGTGTTCACACCTCACTGTGACCACACCTCACTGTGACCATTCCCAACAGTGACCACACCCCATGGTGACCACACCCCATGGTGACCACACCTCACTGTGACCATTCCCAACAGTGACCACACCCCATGGTGACCACACCCCATGGTGACCACACCTCACTGTGACCATTCCCAACAGTGACCACACCCCATGGTGACCACACCCCATGGTGACCACACCTCACTGTGACCATTCCCAACAGTGACCACACCCCATGGTGACCACACCCCATGGTGACCACACCTCACTGTGACCATTCCCAACAGTGACCACACCCCATGGTGACCACACCCCATGGTGACCACACCTCACTGTGACTGCTTCCCACAGTGACCACACCTCACGGTGTTCACACCTCACTGTGACCACACCTCACTGTGACCATTCCCAACAGTGACCACACCCCATGGTGACCACACCTCACGGTGACCACACCTCACTGTGACCACACCTCACTGTGACCATTCCCAACAGTGACCACACCCCATGGTGACCACACCCCATGGTGACCACACCTCACTGTGACCATTCCCAACAGTGACCACAACCCATGGTGACCACACCCCATGGTGACCACACCTCACTGTGACCATTCCCAACAGTGACCACACCCCATGGTGACCACACCCCATGGTGACCACACCTCACTGTGACTGCTTCCCACAGTGACCACACCTCACGGTGTTCACACCTCACTGTGACCACACCTCACTGTGACCATTCCCAACAGTGACCACACCCCATGGTGACCACACCCCATGGTGACCACACCTCACTGTGACCATTCCCAACAGTGACCACACCCCATGGTGACCACACCCCATGGTGACCACACCTCACGGTGACCACACCTCACAGTGACCACACCTCACGGTGACCACACCTCACTGTGACCACACCCCATGGTGACCACACCCCATGGTGACCACACCCCATGATGACCACACCTCACTGTGACTGCTTCCCACAGTGACCACACCTCACGGTGTTCACACCTCACTGTGACCGCTCCTCACAGTGACCGTTCCCCACGGTGACCACACCTCATGGTGACACCCCACGGTGACTGAACCCCATGTTGACCACACCCCACAGTGACCACCCCCCACGGTGACCACCCCCCACGGTGACCAAAACCCACGGTGACCGCTCCCCACGGTGACCACACCCCACGGTGACTGAACCCCATGTTGACCACACCCCACAGTGACCACCCCCCACGGTGACCACCCCCCACGGTGACCAAAACCCACGGTGACCGCTCCCCACGGTGACCACACCTCACGGTGACCGCTCCTCAGGTGACCACACCTCACGGTGACCACACCCCATGGTGACCGCTCCCCACAGAGACCACTCCCCACGGTGACCACTCCCCACGGTGACCACACCTCACGGTGACCACACCTCACGGTGACCGATCCCCACGATGACCACACCCCATGGTGACCACTCCCCACAGTGACCGCTCCCCACGATGACCGCTTCCCACGGTGACCACACCCCACAGTGACCACCCCCCACGGTGACCACACCCCACAGTGACCACCCCCCACGGTGACCACACCCCACAGTGACCAGCCCCCACGGTGACCACCCCCCACGGTGACCACACCTCACGGTGACCGCTCCCCACGGTGACCACACCTCACGGTGACCGCTCCTCAGGTGACCACACCTCACGGTGACCACACCTCACGGTGACCACACCCCATGGTGACCGCTCCACACAGAGACCACTCCCCACGGTGACCACTCCCCACGGTGACCACACCTCACGGTGACCACACCTCACGGTGACCACACCTCACGGTGACCGATCCCCACGGTGACCACACCCCATGGTGACCACTCCCCACAGTGACCGCTCCCCACGATGACCGCTTCCCACGGTGACCACACCCCACAGTGACCGCTTCCCACGGTGACCACAACTCACAATGACGACACCCCATGGTGACCGCTCCCCACGGTGACCACACCTTAAGGTGACCGCTTCCCACGGTGACCGCTCCTCAGGTGACCGCTCCTCAGGTGACCACACCTCACGGTGACCACATCCCATGGTGACCGCTCCCCACACAGACC
Source organism: Carcharodon carcharias (assembly GCF_017639515.1). Classification (NCBI taxonomy): domain Eukaryota; kingdom Metazoa; phylum Chordata; class Chondrichthyes; order Lamniformes; family Lamnidae; genus Carcharodon; species Carcharodon carcharias. Next base: position 2,927,086 of record NW_024470665.1, on the reverse strand, counting down.
ACTTCCCACGGTGACCACTCCCCACGGTGACCACACCTCACGGTGACCGATCCTCACAGTGACCACACCCCACGGTGACCACACCCCACGGTGACCACCCCCCACGGTGACTGATCCCCACGGTGACCACACCCCACGGTGACCACACCCCACAGTGACCACACCCCACGGTGACCACACCTCACGGTGACTGATCCCCACGGTGACCGCTCCCCACGGTGACCACACCCCACAGTGACCACACCCCACGGTGACCACACCTCACGGTGACTGATCCCCACAGTGACCGCTCCCCACGGTGACCACACCTCACAGTGACCGATCCCCACGGTGACCACACCTCACAGTGACCGATCCCCACGGTGACCACACCTCACGGTGACCGCTCCCCACGGTAACCACTCCCCACAGTGACCACTCCCCACAGTGACCGATCCCCACGGTGACCACACCCCACGGTGACTGCTGCCCACGGTAACCACTCCCCACAGTGACCACTCCCCACGGTGTCCGCTCCCCACGGTGACCACACCCCACGGTGACCGCTCCCCACGGTGACCACACCTCACGGTGACTGATCCCCACAGTGACCGCTCCCCACGGTGACCACACCTCACGGTGACCGCTCCCCACGGTAACCACTCCCCACAGTGACCACTCCCCACAGTGACCGATCCCCACGGTGACCACTCCCCACGGTGACTGCTGCCCACGGTAACCACTCCCCACAGTGACCACTCCCCACAGTGACCGATCCCCACGGTGACCACACCCCACGGTGACTGCTGCCCACGGTAACCACTCCCCACAGTGACCACTCCCCACGGTGTCCGCTCCCCACGGTGACCACACCTCACGGTGACCGATCCCCACGGTGACCACACCCCACAGTGACCGCTCCCCACAGTGACCACACCCCACAGTGACCACTCCCCACGGTGTCCGCTCCCCACGGTGACCACACCCCACGGTGTCCGCTCCCCACGGTAACCACTCCCCACAGTGACCGATCCCCACGGTGACCACACCCCATGGTGACCACACCCCATGGTGACCGCTCCCCACAGTGACCACTCCCCACGGTGACCGCTCCCCATGGTGACCGCTCCCCACGGTGACCACACCCCACGGTGACCGCTGCCCACGATGACCACACCTCACGGTGACCACAGCCCACGGTGACCGCTTCCCATGGTGACCGCTCCCCACGGTGACCGCTCCCCACGGTGACCGCTCCCCACGGTGACTGCTGCCCATGGTGACCACACCTCACGGTGACCGCTCCCCACGGTGACCACACCCCACGGTGACCGCTGCCCATGGTGACCACACCTCACGGTGACCGCTCCCCACGGTGACCACTCCCCACGTTGACCGCTCCCCACGGTGACCGCTCCCCATGGTGACCGCTCCCCACGGTGACCGCTCCCCACGGTGACCGCTCCCCACGGTGACTGCTGCCCACGGTGACTGCTGCCCACGATGACCACACCTCACGGTGACCACACCCCACGGTGACCGCTGCCCATGGTGACCACACCTCACGGTGACCGCTGCCCACGGTGACCACACCTCACGGTGACCACACCCCACGGTGACCGCTGTCCACGGTGATCACACCTCACGGTAACCGCTGCCCACGGTGATCACACCTCACGGTGACCACTCCCCACGGTGACCACACCTCATGGTGACCGCTGCCCACGGTGATCACACCTCACGGTAACCGCTGCCCACGGTGATCACACCTCACGGTGACCGCTGCCCACGGTGACCACACCTCATGGTGACCGCTGCCCACGGTGATCACACCTCATGGTGACCACAGCCCACGGTGACCACACCTCATGGTGACCGCTGCCCACGGTGATCACACCTCACGGTAACCGCTGCCCACGGTGATCACACCTCACGGTGACCACTCCCCACGGTGACCACACCTCATGGTGACCGCTGCCCACGGTGATCACACCTCACGGTGACCGCTGCCCACGGTGACCACACCTCACGGTGACCGCTCCCCATGGTGACCGCTCCCCACGGTGACCGCTCCCCACGGTGACCGCTCCCCACTCCCCCCTCAGGAGACACTCCCACCGAACAGTCCCCTTGGCCAAAAAAAGAAAGCCTCACCTTCATCGAGTAAACCAGAGCAGCGACACCGAGGGGCAAGAAGCAAAACATGGTGGCGAAGATGGAGCAGCCCAGGTAATCGGGAACCCTCTGTGGGTCCGGCGAGGGCGCACTGAGGCTCTGCACCTGAACTGCTGAGAAGCCGGGGCTGGGGACCCCTGGCTCTCTGTCCCCCGGGGACTGGCGGCCGGCCCGATCCCGCTGGGCACCGAGGGGCATGGTAATGACCGTCTGGACAGAGCCGTTTCCCATCTGGCTCAGGCCCCGGGGCTCCTCGCCCTCCATGGTGGGGGTCCCACCAGCCGGAACCTGCCCGCTCTCTGGGATCCGTGGACGGTGCCTCGAGCAGCCAGAGAGGTGTCCTTCCCCATGGAGTGGCGTGGTGGGACTGAACGACTTCCCAGGCGCCACAGCACAGGAGGACACGTTGAACAAACATGCCTGTGTACACTGCACCTGAAACAGGCAGGCATTGTCAGTTTCAACGCGAGGCAAAAGCACAACAGCTCCCATTGTTCCACCCTCCGGTCAAACCAGATAGAGTTTCAGAGCCAGCTCAAAGAGTTTACTCAAGGCAGACACTGCACCTCGTTCAGAAATAACAATCAGACACATTCTCAACATGGCCTTATCTCCAGCCACAAGTTATTTCATCCACTGCCACATCCCTAACTGGAGAACTTCCCCACGCCCACACACTCTCACTGGGAGACATGTCCCGCGCACACTGACACTCACTGGGAGACATGTCCCACACACACCGACTCTCACTGGGAGACGTGTCCCATGCACACTGACTCTCACTGGGAGACGTGTCCCACACACACACCGATTCTCACTGGGAGACATGTCCCACACACACTCACTCTCACTGGGAGACATGTCCCACACACTCTGACACTCACTGGGGTACGGGTCCCACACACACTGACTCTCACTGGGAGACATGTCCCACACACACTCACTCTCACTGGGAGACATGTCCCACACACTCTGACACTCACTGGGGTACGGGTCCCGCGCACACTGACACTCACTGGGAGACATGTCCCACACACACCGACTCTCACTGGGAGACGTGTCCCATGCACACTGACTCTCACTGGGAGACGTGTCCCACACACACACCGATTCTCACTGGGAGACATGTCCCACACACACTCACTCTCACTGGGAGACATGTCCCACACACTCTGACACTCACTGGGGTACGGGTCCCACACACACTGACTCTCACTGGGAGACGTGTCCCACACACACTGACGCTCACTGGGGTACGGGTCCCACACACACTGACTCTCACTGGGAGACATGTCCCACACACACTGACGCTCACTGGGGTACGGGTCCCACACACACTGACTCTCACTGGGGTACAGGTCCCACACACACTGACTCTCACTGGGAGACATGTCCCACGCACACACCGATTCTCACTGGGAGACATGTCCCACACACACTCACTCTCACTGGGAGACGTGTCCCACACACACCGACTCTCACTGGGAGACATGTCCCACACACATTGACGCTCACTGGGGTACAGGTCCCACACACACTGACTCTTACTGGGGTACGGGTCCCACACACACTGACTCTCACTGGGGTATGGGTGTGGAGACGAAATGTTGTGTCAAAAATACGATGTTTGTTATATTAAACTGTCGTTTAATTTAGCTGAAGGAATGAAGTGAGTCATGTGATCTGTTCTGACTTCTGGCTAATTGCAAGTTTGGGTGTCTTGTTTGGTAAAGATTAAAGGGAGGCCCATAGAAACATGTTGTTAGATATTCACACCTGTGAACAGTTCGAACCTGTGAATAGCTAGAGCAGCTGTTCTCATGGTGGATTGACAACCAACAAATCAGATCTGAGTCCCGCATGTCCCATGGAGGTGTGAGATATGTCATGTTTTGTAAGTGGGTATACTTTAAACTGTGTGTTTAATTCTAGAATAAAATGATGGGGCATGTAGAGGATAGCTAATTAGCATCTCTTCCTGGATACAAGGCCCCTGTGATTCACATTGCCATGGAGATTGGGTATGAGCGGGAAAGAGTCTATCGGAATCTATTGTCAGTGCGAGTTACAGGTTTTCCTCTAATAGCACTGGGCCTCTCAGGGAGATCAGTCTGCAGGGATCCAAGAGGGAGATCCTGAGCACAGAAAGATAGACAAATATCTGTAGAATTCTCTTCCTCAGGAAATACTGGAGGCCTAGTCATTGAATTTATGCAAAGCTGAGTTGGATAGACTTTTGACAGGCAAGGGAATCAAGGGTTATGAGGGCAGGGTGGAGACAGAGCCAGGAAAGTGGAGTTGAAACTGAAATCAGATCAGCCATAATTGTTTGAATCACGGAGCTGGCTTCAACAGCCAAATAGCCTACACCTGCTCTTAAGTCCTAAGTCCTATGAGCCAGCAGGTCCTTCACTTTAAGCAGAGGAAATACATGAAACCCTAGTTGGAGCTTGCGCTCAAATTGAAGAGACCCAGTTCGTGAGGATTGAAACGAGGCTGGAGGATTCACCTAGCTTTGGCCAGAGGGAGGAGTTTCTGGTGCACACATCACCACGAGAGCTAGTTCAAGGATCAGGAGTTATCCAGTTGGAAGAGGACAAGGCCAACTACCGGGGACTGAGAATAGCTTTGGACTGGTTCCTGGAACGTGAAGTGTAAGAGTCGAGAATTGCTGAAAAAAGGCATTTTGTCGAAGCTTTTCATCTTGCACTCATCAGGACAATTGCAGGAGTACAAATATATGAGAAGCGTGTGCTGATTAGTTGCCAAATGGACTCTGATTATCCTGATGAACGCAAGACGAAAAGCTTCAACAAAACGTCTTTTTCAGCAATACTCAAGTTCTATGCTACCAAACGGCGACTCATAAAGGGGGGACTTCCTTAACGTTTAAATGAGGGATCCTTGCTAGAGTCTAGTGCATACGTTGCCTGTTGAAATATCATTTAGGCAAGGTTGCTCTTAGTTTGTTTATTACAGTAAAAGTCTTAAAACTTGAAATCTTGTGCGATATTTTCCGAAATATCCACGGAGATGGTAATCGCTGGCAAAACCGTTGATGAGCCAAACGACATTTTGCTGCACAAAGCAGGCAAGGCGGGTCTTGGATGGAGGGGTTTAATGCATTTTTATACAAGATTTTTGGCGTTCAAAATTCAGGTTGAAAAAAAAAAGTCTACAAAAATAAACAGCTGCAGAGTAAACGGATGACAAACAGAGACAGTTAAAACTGTAACTAGTTCCAATATGGAATCTCGGAGACAGCTGTTTCCAGTTTGGATCTGTCAGGAGAGGACGGAGCCGGTTTGACAGTCAGCCTGAGAAATTTAGGCGGTTTCCTTGAATGCACAGCATTTAAAATCTGGTGTTATGGAAAGGCGTTTTAGCGACAGTGGTTAAATCCGCACCAAATACAAGAGGGATGTGCAGAAACAGCTGGTAGCGTTTGTTGTATGGAGGATGGATCTTTGACAATTGAGCCTTTGCTGTTGAACGCAAGGACTGGGCTGCAAGAACCTCCCTTCAGCTCCACTGGGGCTGAGTCCCCTGGATGTCCAACGCCCGCCCGCGCCCGCCGGGCGACGTTTCTTTCGCAGCAGCAGGTTCGGGACCAGGAAGAGGAAAGATGGCCTCGCGGACGCTGTCCGTAAGCGACGAGTGTGGCTGAGAGTGTTGGCGCGGCTGGGAAATGAGCTCCTCCTCGGCACAGGACCCGACACCGTGGCTTAAGTCACACTCGACGCCTGTCGTGTCCGCTGGTTCCGATGGATGGCGTGCACGAGTGAGAGGCTCACCGCGACCAGTATGGCGATAACGATTCCATAGCACATGTGCACCCTCGCCAGCCCTGAACCCAACCCGACCTGGCACAGACCTGTGGTGAAAGTAGAAAAGGGCAGTGGCACGTCAAGGTATGGAGGACTGAAAAGCTTCCCTGTCCCCAACCAGCAGCCGTATCTCTGGGATGCTGGGCGGGTCAGTGCCGAGGGAGCGCCGCACTGTCGGGAGGGTCAGTACTGAGGGAGTGCCGCATTGTCGGAGGGTCAGTACTGAGGGAGTGCCGCACTGTCGGAGGGTCAGTACTGAGGGAGTGCTGCACTGTCAGAGGGTCAGTACTGAGGGAGTGCTGCACTGTCAGAGGGTCAGTACTGAGGGAGTGCCGCACTGTCGGAGGGTCAGTACTGAGGGAGTGCTGCACTGTCGGAGGGTCAGTACTGAGGGAGTGCCGCACTGTCGGAGGGTCAGTACTGAGGGAGTGCCGCACTGTCAGAGGGTCAGTACTGAGGGAGTGCCGCACTGTCGGAGGCTCAGTGCTGAGGGAGTGCCGCACTGTCGGAGGGTCAGTGCTGAGGGAGTGCTGTACTGTCGGAGGGTCAGTACTAAGGGAGTGCTGCACTGTCGGAGGGTCAGTACCGAGGGTGTGCTGCGCTGTCAGAGGGTCAGTACTGAGGGAGTGCTGCACTGTCGGGGGGTCAGTACTGAGGGAGTGCCGCACTGTCGGAGGGTCAGTACTGAGGGAGTGCCGCACTGTCGGAGGGTCAGTGCTGAGGGAGTGCTGTACTGTTGGCGGGTCAGTCTGAGGGAGTGCTGTACTGTTGGCGGGTCAGTGCTAAGGGAGTGCTGCACTGTCAGAGGGTCAGTAGTGAGGGAGTGCTGCACTGTCAGAGGGTCAGTACTGAGGGAGTGCCGCACTGTCAGACGGTCAGTACTGAGGGCGCGCTGCACTGATCATGGTCTGGAACAATTCACACTGAACATTTCGATCTAGAACAGTCACACTAACTGCCCTTAGTCTTGCACAGGCCGTAGGTCTAGTAAGTTGTTCATTTATTGTTTTTTCTTTATTCCTTCATGTCATTTGGTCTTCGCTGGCTGGGCCCAGCATTTATTACCCATTCCTAATTGCCCCTTGAGAAGGTGGTGGTGAGCTGCCTTCTTGAGCCGCTGCAGTCCCTGTGGTGTAGGTACACCCATAGCGCTGTTAGGGAGGGAGTTCCAGGATTTTGTCCATGTGGTGTAGGTACACCCACAGCGCTGTTAGGGAGGGAGTTCCGGGATTTTGTCCCCGTGTGGTGTAGGTACACCCACAGTGCTGTTAGGGAGGGAGTTCCAGGATTTTGTCCATGTGGTGTAGGTACATCCACAGTGCTGTTAGGGAGGGAGTTCCAGGATTTTGTCCATGTGGTGTAGGTACACCCACACTGCTGTTAGGGAGGGAGTTACAGGATTTTGTCCATGTGGTGTAGGTACATCCACAGTGCTGTTAGGGAGGGAGTTCCAGGATTTTGTCCGTGTGGTGTAGGTACAACCACAGCGCTGTTAGGGAGGGAGTTCCAGGATTTTGTCCATGTGGTGTAGGTACATCCACAGCGCTGTTAGGGAGGGGGTTCCAGGATTTTGTCCATGTGGTGTAGATACATCCACAGTGCTGTTAGGGAGGGGGTTCCAGGATTTTGACCCCGTGACAGTGAAGGAACGGCCGATATATTTCCAAGTCAGGATGGTGAGTGACTTGGAGGGGAACTTCCAGGTGGGGGTGTTCCCCATGTGTCTGCTGCCCTTGTCCTTCTAGATGGTAGAGGTCGTGGGTTTGGAAGGTGCTGTCGAAGGAGCCTTGGTGAGTTGCTGCAGTGCATCTTGTAGATGGTACACACACTGCTGCTACTGTGTGTCGGCGGTGGAGGGAGTGAATGTTTGTGGATGGGGTGCCAATCAAGCGGGGCTGCTTTGTCCTGGATGGTGTTGAGCTTCTTGAGTGTTATGGGAGCTGCGCTCATCCAGGCAAGTGGGGAGTATTCCATCACACTCCTGACTTGTGCTTTGTAGATGGTGGACAGGATTTGGGGAGTCAGGAGGTGAGTTACTCACTGCAGGATTCCCAGACTCTGACCTGCTCTTGTAGTCACAGTATTTCTATGGCTAGCCTAGTTCAGTTTCTGGTCAATGGTAACCCCCAGGATGTTGATAGTGGGGGATTCAGTGATGGTAATGCCATTGAATGCAAGAAACGATGGTCTGATTCTCTCTTGTTGGAGATGGTCATTGCCTGACACTTGTGTGGTGTGAATGTTATTTGCCACTTGTCACCCCAAGCCTGGATATTGTCCAGGTCTTGCTGCATTTGGACATGGACTGCTTCAGTATCTGAGGAGTCACAAATGGAGCCTCCTCCTCCAATGAGCTGTTCAATTGTCCACCACCATTCACGACTGGATGTGCCCGGACTGCAGATCTTAGATCTGATCCGTTGATCGTGGAATCGCTTTGCTCTATCACTTGTTGCTTATGCTGTTTGGCAAGTAGTCCTGTGTTGTAGCTTCACCAGGTTGACACCTCATTGTTAGGTATACCTGGTGCTGCTCCTGACATGCCCTCCTGCACTCTTCATTGAACCAGGGCTGATCCTCTGGCTTGATGGTAATGGTAGAGTGGGGGATATACCGGGGCCATGAGGTTACAGATTGTGTTCGAGTCCAATTCTGCTGCTGCTGATGGCCCACAGCACCTCATGGATGCCCAGTCTTGAGTTGCCAGATCTGTTCGAAAGCTATCCCATTTAGCACGGTGGTAGCGCCACACAACACGATGGAGGGTATCCTCAATGTGAAGGTGGGACTTTGTCTCCACAACGACTGTGCGGTGGTCACTCCTACCGACACTGTCAAGGACAGATGCCTCTGCGGCAGGGCAGGTTGATGAGGATGAGGTCAAGTCTGTTTTACCCTCTTGTTAGTTCCCTCACCACCTGGCGCAGACCCAGTCTAGCAGTGATGTCCTTTAGGACTCGGCCAGCTCGGTCAGTAGTGGTGCTACCGAGCCGCAATTGGTGATGGGATATTGAAGTCCCCCCCAGAGTATTATCTGGTTACAGAATGTGGAACTTGCCTGAATTTGCGACACACAAAACAAAAAATTAAAAATATCGACCCAAACCTATTCATCGACTCACCTTCGATTGTCATGTGCCTAAGCATCTGTTGCTCCAACAATTGGTTCCTCAGGATGAATGTGTACTTCGTCCCACTTCCCTGTGGGTTCTGAAGCTGGCTGGTAACAGAGTAGAGTCCTCCCAGACCCGTCTCGAACTCTGTCTGAGTTGCCTCAGTGACATTATCCCCCTGAGCGTTCAGCCATCCCACCTCCGCTTTCGGGTATCCACCTGTCACCAGCACACGGACAAAGCTGCAGTCTGAGCAGTTATGCAGGTTGATGGTCAGCTGTGGCTCACTGTACGGAGCTGGAAAGGCCAAACAGAGGAGGATGATGATTCTGAGTGAAATGCAAGCTTCGAATGCCCACTCGTTTTCCCCTCAACGCAAGCCCATTCAGCCCATCTTATCCGTGCTAGCTCCTTGGATACAGCAACGACAAACTAATCCTAATCTCCCTTTCTCTCTCGGCCTGCCTCTCCCGAGGTCTCTCTTTGTCTCTCGCTCTCTCTCTCTAGCGTTATCTGTCTTCCTCTTTCACCCTGTCTCTTTCTCCCTCTCTCCCTGTCTCGTTCTCTCTCTCTCCCTGTCTCTTTCTCTCTCTCTCCCTGTCTCTTTCTCTCTCCCCACCTCTGTCCCTGTCTCCATTGTCTCTCTCTCTCTCCTTCATATATGGGTTCAATCTATCCCTGTCTCTGCCTCCTTTTATTGCCCTCTGACTTCCCACTCCCTCCGCCTCTTGCCCCGCCTCCCTCCACCTCACCCACCCAGTTCCCTCCGCCTCCATTCCCCACCCGCTTCTCCTCCTCACTCCCTCCACCTCCCTTAACCCTGCCTCCGCTCCTCCCCCTGTTCCCTCCAGCTCTCTCCCCCCTCCTGCTCACCCCCACTCTCTTACCCCTGCTCCCTCCACCTCTCCCTCAGTCCCCTCCACCTCTCTCCGCCGCGCTCCCTCCGCCTCTCACCACCCCACACCCCAGCCCCCACCCCTCCCATCTGTCCGCGGGTTCAGGGTTAGGTTGAGGGTGTTAGGGTTAGAGGTGAGAATGATTTAGAGTTTGGGATTTGTTTCAGGGTTTGATTTAGGAGTTAGCTCTCAAAGTGGTCCTGGTTGAAATGTGATGCCCAGCGCAGTTGAATATGTCATCTCACCACCCGAAATGCTGTTGGGTGTGGACAGCACTGAGCTGGCCGTCAAACCTCAGCGCCAGCCTGAGGCAGGACGATCGAGTGCGAGGGAAAGGAGTAAACTGCAGAGAACACACACTCACTCGCCACTCGCTGACCCACACCAACTCCTGGTCACCAACTCAACTCCCTCCACAGCCCCATTAACCCCTCCCTATCTCTGTAACCTCCTCCAGCCCCTACACCCCTCCCCATCTCTGTAACCTCCTCCAGCCCCTACACCCCTCCCTATCTCTGTAACCTCCTCCAGCCCCTACAACCCTCCCTATCTCTAACCTCCTCCAGCCCCTACACCCCTCCCTATCCCTGTAACCTCCTCCAGACCCTACAACCCTCCCTATCTCTGTAACCTCCTCCAGCCCCCTATAACCCTCCCTATCTCTAACCTCCTCCAGCCCCTACACCCCTCCCTATCCCTGTAACCTCCTCCAGCCCCTACAACCCTCCCTATCTCTGTAACCTCCCCCAGCCCCTACAACCCTCCTTATCTCTGTAACCTCCTCCAGCCCCTACACCCCTCCCCATCTCTGTAACCTCCTCCAGCCCCTACACCCCTCCCTATCTCTGTAACCTCCTCCAGCCCCTACAACCCTCCCTATCTCTAACCTCCTCCAGCCCCTACACCCCTCCCTATCCCTGTAACCTCCTCCAGACCCTACAACCCTCCCTATCTCTGTAACCTCCTCCAGCCCCCTATAACCCTCCCTATCTCTAACCTCCTCCAGCCCCTACACCCCTCCCTATCCCTGTAACCTCCTCCAGCCCCTACAACCCTCCCTATCTCTGTAACCTCCCCCAGCCCCTACAACCCTCCTTATCTCTGTAACCTCCTCCAGTTCCCTACAACCCTCCCTATCTCTGTAACCTCCTCCAGCCCCCTATAACCCTCCCTATCTCTGTAACCACCTCCAGCCCCTACAACCCTCCTTATCTCTTGTAACCTCCTCCAGCCCCTACAACCCTCCCTATCTCTGTAACCACCTCCAGCCCCTACAACCCTCCTTATCTCTTGTAACCTCCTCCAGCCCCTACAACCCTCCCTATCTCTGTAACCACCTCCAGCCCCTACAACCCTCCTTATCTCTTGTAACCTCCTCCAGCCCCTACAACACTCCCTATCTCTGTAACCACCTCCAGCCCCTACAACCCTCCTTATCTCTTGTAACCTCCTCCAGCCCCTACAACCCTCCCTATCTCTGTAACCTCCTCCAGCCCCACAACCCTTCCTATCTCTGTAACCTCCTCCAGCCCCTACAACCCTCCCTATCTCTGTAACCTCCTCCATCCCCTACAACCCTCCCTATCTCTGTAACCTCCTCCAGCCTCTACATCCCTCCCTATCTCTGTAACCTCCTCCAGCCCCTACAACCCTCCCTATCTCTGTAACCTCCTCCAGCCTCTACATCCCTCCCTACCTCTGTAGCCTCCTCCAGCCCCTACAACCCTCCCTATCTCTGTAACCTCCTCCAGCCCCTACAACCCTCCCTATCTCTGTAACCTCCTCCAGCCCCTACAACCCTCCGAGATCTCTGCACTCCTCCCAATTCCGGCCTTTTGACCATCCGCCAATTCCCATCGTTCCACCATTGGCGGCCGTGTCTTCAGCTGCCTCGGTGGGGGTGGGGGGTGGGGGGTGGGGCCTGAGCTCTGGAACTCCCTCCCTAAACCTCTCCGCATCTCTGCGCCCTCCACCCCACCCCCTTTCTCTCTCTCTCGATCTCGCTCTCCTCCATTAGGATGCTTCTTAAAAACCAACCTTCCTGACTTGGGTGTTTGGACGCCTGTCCCTGGCATCTCTTCACGGGCCTCGCTGTGAGTGAGCGGTTTTGAAACCGCTGCTTGTGAAGGAGCTCAGGGACGTTAAAACGTGCGGCGTAAAATAACGTAAGGCGCTAGTGGTGAACCGTCCAGGCCCACTGGTTTACCTGCGACCACCACCCTCACGACATGAGAGCTGGTGCCAAACTCATTGTTGACACTGCACAAGTACCGGGCCTCGTCCTGCACGCCCACCGACCTCAGGCGGAGCGAGGCGTTTCCCTCTGGCAGGTCACCGGAGAAGAGTTGGGTGCGGTTCCGGTAGGCCGCATCCTGCTTCGCCAGTTGATCCCGCCCGTAATAGTAGCTGTGCACCACCTTGTCCGAACCCCACAGCTGCCAGGTGACAACCGTCCGGGCCAACGTCCCACTGGGATCGGGGTCAAAGGTGCACGGGACGGTGATGTCAAGGCCGACCTGGGCGATCACCGCTGCGGGAGGGAGAGCGGCCACAGTCAAACCTGGGGGCAGCACAAGAAACCGTCAGCGTGTTATCCCGAGATGTTTTACTTACTCATTCACGGGGATGTGGGCTTCGCCGGCCGGGCCCAGCGTTTATTGCCCATCCCTAATTGCCCCTTGGGAAGGTGGTGGGTGAGCTGCCTTCTTGAGCTGCTGCAGTCCATGTGGTGTAGGTACACCCACAGCGCTGTTAGGGAGGGAGTTCCAGGATTTTGTCCCCTGTGGTGTAGGTACACCCACAGTGCTGTTAGGGAGGGAGTTCCAGGATTTTGACCCGTGTGGTGTAGGTACACCCACAGCGCTGTTAGGGAGGGAGTTCCAGGATTTTGTCCGTGTGGTGTAGGTACACCCACAGCGCTGTTAGGGAGGGAGTTCCAGGATTTTGTCCCCTGTGGTGTAGGTACACCCACGGTGCTGTTAGGGAGGGAGTTCCAGGATTTTGTCCCCGTGTGGTGTAGGTACACCCACAGCGCTGTTAGGGAGGGAGTTCCAGGATTTTGTCCGTGTGGTGTAGGTACACCCACAGCGCTGTTAGGGAGGGAGTTCCAGGATTTTGTCCGTGTGGTGTAGGTACACCCACAGTGCTGTTAGGGAGGGAGTTCCAGGATTTTGTCCGTGTGGTGTAGGTACACCCACAGCGCTGTTAGGGAGGGAGTTCCAGGATTTTGTCCCTGTGGTGTAGGTACACCCACAGCGCTGTTAGGGAGGGAGTTCCAGGATTTTGACCCAGCGACAGTGAAGGAACTGCCAATATATTTCCAAGTCAGGATGGTGAATGACTCGGAGGGGAACTTCCAGCTGGTGGTGTTCCCCACGTGTCTGCTGCCCTTGTCCTAGATGGTAGAGGTCGAGGGTTTGGAAGGTGCTGTCGAAGGAGCCTTGGTGAGTTGCTGCAGTGCATCTTGTAGATGGTACACACACTGCTGCTACTGTGTGTCGGTGGTGGAGGGAATGAATGTTTGTGGATGTGGTACCGATCAAGTAGATGGTGTCAACCTTCTTGAGTGTTGTTGGGGCTGCACTAATATCACAGGGGGAGTTTTACTCTGTATGTAACCCCGTGCTGTACCTGTCTTGGGAGTGTTTGATGGGGACTGTGTAGAGGGAGCTTTACTCTGTATCTAACCACGTGCTGTACCTGTCCTGGGAGTGTTTGATGGAGACAGTGTAGAGGTTGCTTTACTCTGTATCTAACCCCGTGCTGTACCTGTCCTGGGAGTGTTTGATGGAGACAGTGTAGAGGTTGCTTTACTCTGTATCTAACCCCGTGCTGTACCTGTCCTGGGAGTGTTTGATGGGGACAGTGTAGAGGTTGCTTTACTCTGTATCTAACCCTGTGCTGTACCTGTCCTGGGAGTGTTTGATGGGGACGTTGTCGAGGGAGCTTTACTCTGTATCTAACCCCGTGCTGTACCTGTCCTGGGAGTGTTTGATGATTTTCTCTCTAGAGGAAAACAGTTTTTTTTGTTAAAGTCCTTCAGAATTTGAAATACTCTCTAGCCATCTCTCACACTGGATACTACAAAGTCTATGGGGCCCTGACAATATTCCGGCAATAGTCCTGAGGACTTGTGCTCCAGAACTGGCCGCGCCCCTAGCCAAACTGTTCCAGTACAGCTACAACACTGGCATCTACCCGGCTATGTGGGAAATTACCCAGGTATGTCCTGTACATAAAAAGCAGGACAAATCCAACCCGGCCGATTACCGCCCCGTCTGTCTACTCTCCATCATCAGTAAAGTAATGGAAGGGGTCATCGACAGTGATGTCAAGTGGCACTTGCTTAGCAATATCCTGCTCACTGACGCCCAGTTTGGGTTCTCCCAGGGTCACTCAGCTCCTGACCTCATTACAGCCTTGGTTCAAACATGAACTAAAGAGCTGAACTCCTGAGGTGAGGTGAGAGTGACTGCCCTTGACATCGAGGCAGCATTTGGCCGAGTGCGGCACCAAGGGGACCCTTTCCCCAACAGCGCCGTGGGCGTACCTGCACCGCAGGGACTGCAGCGGCTCAAGAAGCAGCTCACTGCCAACCCAGCCAGCAACACCCACATCCTGTGAAAGAGGAATGAAATGAGAACTGATTAAATTCTTGGAAACAGAGACAAAATACTCACTGTCAGAAAGCAGCAGCTGGAGTGTAATGAGGCCTGGGAGGCTTACCAAATGGGTTTGACAGGTTCTATGCATGGCTAGGTCTCCTGAAAAAGGAAAGGGGAGCAATGCTCTGAGTCATTGAAATGGAGCAGAAAGAGCACCAGTTTAAAAAAAAAGGACAGATAAAAAGCAAAATACTGCGGATGTTGTAAATCGGAAACAAAAACAGAAAATGCAGGAAAAACTCAGCCGGTCTGACAGCCTCTGTGGCGATAGAGAGACCACAGAGTTAACGTTTCGAGTCCTTAACACTCTTCAGAGCTATAGAGAAGTAAAATGTGATGAAATTTATACTGTTTAAGGGGGGATGGAGCGGGTGAAGCTGGATAGAGGGCCAGCGATAGGTGGGGGCGAAGGAGAGATTGGCAAAGATGTCACGAACAAAAGGACAAAGGGGGTGTTAACGATAGTGATACTGACTAAAGGAGGTGCTGATGGTGGTACTAAGGTCAGAAAGCAGAATGTGATAATAGCAGGACAAGGGTAAGCACTCTGTGAAAGAACAATATGAACAAGTGACTGACAGCCCTTGTGGGAGGTGGGGGGAGCAGGAGAGGGGACAGTGATGGGGGAGAGAAAAGATTGAAAATAGGATAAAATAATGAATTAAATTGAATTTGAATAAAATTGGAAATTAAAATAAGTGGATAAAGAGAAATAGATTATGAGAACAGTAATCTGAGCTTGTGCGCTTGCCCACCTATACCAGGGCTGGGATAATATCGTTTCTCCTCATTCTTACAGTTCCTGCTTCTCCCACTCCCAGCTCCAGGCTGCAGGTTCTGGTGATTCTGGATGCGGGACAGTAGTTAGTCCTGGCCCTGGTGTGGGTGCGCAAGAGCAGAGGCATGGGTTATTGTACTGTCATAAGCCACATCTTTATCCACTTATTTCTATTTCCAATTTTATTTAAATTCATTTTTATTCATTATTTTATCCTATTTTCAATCTTCCCCCCCCCTCCCCCACACAAGGGCTGTCAGTCACTTTGTCCTTTTATTCGTGACACCTTTGCCAATCTCTCCTTCGCCCCCACCTATCGCTGGCCCTCTATCCAGCTTCACCCGCTCCATCCCCCCTTAAACAGTATAAATTCCATCACATTTTACTTCTCTATAGCTCTGAAGAGTGTTAAGGACACGAAGCAGTAACTCTGTTTTTCCCTCCGCAGATGCTGTTAGACTTAATAGATTTAATAGCTGAGCACCTGGAAAACAGTGGCAGAATCGGACAGAGTCAGCGTGGATTTACGAAAGGGAAGCCATGCTTGACAAATCTACTGGAATTTTTCAAGGATGTAACCAGTAGAGATGATGAGGGGGGAGCCAGTGGATGTGGTTTATTTGGACTTTCAGAATGCTTTCGACAAAGTCCCACATAAGAGATTAGCATGTAAAATTAAAGCGCATGGGATTGGGTGTAGTATATTGAGATGGATAGAAAACTGGTTGGCAGACAGGGAACAAAGAGTAGGAATAAACGGGTCTTTTTCCAAATGGCAGGCAGTGACTAGTGGGGTACCGCAGGGATCGGTGCTGGGACCCCAGCTATTCACAATATATATTCATGATTTAGATGAGGGAATTAAGTGTAATATCTCCAAATTTGCAGATGACTCAAAGCTGGGTGGGAGGGTGAGCTGTGAGGGGGATGCAGAGATGCTTCAGTGTGATTTGGACAAGCTGAGTGAGTGGGCAAATGCATGGCAGATGCAGTATAATGTGGATAAATGTGAGGTTATCCAGTTTGGTAGCAAAAACAGGAAGGCAGATTATTATCTGAATGGCTATAAATTGAGAGAGGGGAATGTGCAACGAGACCTGGGTGTCTTTGTACACCAGTTGCTGAAGGTAAGCATGCAGGTGCAGCAGGCGGTAAAGAAGGCAAATGGTATGTTGGCCTTCATAGTGAGAGGATTCGAGTACAGGAGCAGGGATGTCTTGCTGCAATTGTACAGGGCCTTGGTGAGACCACACCTGGAATAGTGTGTACAGTTTTGGTCTCCTTATCTGAGGAAGGATGTACTGGCTACAGAGGGAGAGCAGCGAAGGTTTACCCGACTGATTCCTGGGATGGTGGGACTGACATATGAGGAGAGATTGAGTCGGTTAGGATTATATTCGCTGGAGTTCAGAAGAATGAGGGGGGGATCTCATAGAAACCTAAAAAATTCTAACAGGACTAGACAGGGTAGATGCAGGAAGGATGTTCCCGATGGTGGGGGGAGTCCAGAACCAGGGGTCACAGTCTGAGGATACGGGGTGGACCATTTAGGACTGAGATGAGGAGAAATGTCTTCACCCAGAGAGTGGTGAGCATGTGGAATTCACTACCACAGAAAGTAGTTGAGGCAAAACATTGTATGTTTTCAAGGAGGAGTTAGATATAGCTCTTGGGGTGAAAGGGTTCAAAGAATATGGGGAGAAAGCGAGAGCAGGCTGTTGAGCTGGATGATCAGCCATGATCATAATGAATGGGGTAGCAGGCTCGAAGGGCCGAATGGCCTATTCCTGCTCCCAGTTTCTATGTTTCTATCAGCCGCTGAGACAAAAGACAGACTTTCATTTTGCTAACCCCTTTCACCACCACAGAACATCCCAAAGAGTTTCAAAGCCAATGAAGGACTTTTGAAAATTTTGACATTGCAGCTGTGGCACTCCATCAGTACTGACCCTCCGACAGTGCGGCACTCCCTCAGTACTGACCCTCTGACAGTGCAGCACTCCCTCAGTACTGACCCTCCAACAGTGCAGCACTCCCTCAGTACTGACCCTCCGACAGTGCAGCACTCCCTCAGTACTGACCCTCTGACAGTGCAGCACTCCCTCAGTACTGACCCTCCGACAGTGCGGCACTCCCTCAGTACTGACCCTCCGACAGTGCGGCACTCCCTCAGTACTGACCCTCTGACAGTGCAGCACTCCCTCAGTACTGACCCTCCGACAGTGCGGCACTCCCTCAGTACTGACCCTCCGACTGTGCGGCACTCCCTCAGTACTGACCCTCCGACAGTGCGGCACTCCATCAGTACTGACCCTCCGACAGTGAGGCACTCCATCAGTACTGACCCTCCGACAGTGCGGCACTCCCTCAGTACTGACCCTCCGACAGTGCGGCACTCCCTCAGTACTCACCCTCCGACAGTGCGGAGCTCCCTCAGTACTGACCCTCTGACAGTGCGGCACTCCCTCAGCACTGACCCTCCGACAGTGCAGCACTCCCACCGCACTGAACCTCTGACAGTGCGGCACTCCCTCAGTACTGATCATCCGACAGTGCAGCACTCCCTCAGTACTGACCCTCCGACAGTGCGGCACTCCCACCGCACTGAACCTCTGACAGTGCGGCACTCCCTCAGTACTGACCCTCCGACAGTGCGGCACTCCCTCAGTACTGACCCTCCGACAGTGCGGCACTTCCTCAGTACTGACCCTCCGACAGTGCGGCACTCCCTCAGTACTGACCCTACGTCAGTGCGGCACTCCCTCAGTACTGGCCCTCCGACAGTGCGGCACTCCCTCAGTACTGGCCCTCCGACAGTGCGGCACTCCCGCAGTACTGGCCCTCCGACAGTGCAGCACTCCCTCAGTACTGACCCTCCGACAGTGCGGCACTCCCTCAGTACTGACCCTCCGACAGTGCAGCACTCCCTCTGTACTGACCCTCCGACAGTGCGGCACTCCCTCAGTACTGACCCTCCGACAGTGCGGCACTCCCTCAGTACTGACCCTCCGACAGTGCGGCACTCCCTCAGTACTGGTCCTCCGACAGTGCGGCACTCCCTCAGTACTGACCCTCCGACAGTGCGGCACTCCCTCAGCACTGACCCTCCGACAGTGCGGCACTCCCTCAGTACAGACCCTCCGACAGTGCGGCACTCCCTCAGTACTGACCCTCCGACAGTACGGCACTCCCTCAGTACTGACCCTCCGACAGTGCAGCACTCCCTCAGTACTGACCCTCCGACAGTGCGGCACTCCCTCAGTACTGACCCTCCAACAGTGCAGCACTCCTTCGTTACTGACCCTCCGACAGTGCAGCACTCCCTCAGTACCAACCCTCCGACAGTGCAGCACACCCTCAATACTGACCCTCTGACAGTGCAGCACTCCCTCAGCACTGACACTCCGAATGTGCCGCACTCCCTCAGTACTGACCCTCCGACGTTGTAGCGCTCCCTCAGTACTGACCCTCCGACAGTGCAGCACTCCCTCAATACTGACCCTCCGACAGTGCAGCACTCCCTCAGTACTGACCCTCCGACAGTGCAGCACTCCCTCAGTACTGACCCTCTGACAATGCAGCACTCCCTCAGTACTGAACCTCCGACAGTGCAGCACTCCCTCAGTACTGACCCTCTGACAATGCAGCACTCCCTCAGTACTGACCCTCCGACAGTGCAGCAGTCTCTCAGTACTGACCCTCCGACAGTGCGGCACTCCCTCAGCACTGACCCTGGAGGAGTCTTGGCCTGGCTTATGCCTGGACTGGGTGTCAAACTCACAAACCTTTCTCTGCGTGTGGCAGAGCCGGTGAGGGTAAGAAACGCAGAGGGGGACAGCTGCCAGCCAGATGTGCAGGTCCGTCATTAAAATGAGTCAGTTGCTCCCTTGGTTCAAGGCGCCAGACTGCTGGTTTCTGCAGGGTTTTGAAATTCAGAATCCTGACGACGAGTCATACTTACTCGAACCGTTAACTGTGTCCCTCCCCGCAGAGGCTGTCAGACCTGCTGAGTTTTTCCAGGTATTTTTTGCTTTTGTTTCAGAAGGAACTTGCTTTATTTAAGTCACTGTAGAGTTGGGAAACTTGGGAACAAAAACAGAAACAGAAATACCTGGAAAAACTCAGCAGGTCTGGCAGCATCTGCGGAGAGGGACACAGTTGACCTTTCGGGTCCTCATGACCTTTCAACAGAGCTAAGTAAAAATAGGAAAGGGGCAAAATATAAGCTGGTTTAAGGTGGGGGGTGAGGGTTGTTAGGACAAGCAGTCAGTAATAGGTGGAGATAACCAAAAGATGTCACAGACAAAAGAACAAAGAGGTGTTGATGGTGGTGATATTATCTAAAGGAATGCGCTAATTAAGAGCGGAGAGCAGGACAAGCTCTAGTGGGGGTGGGGTGAAATAATACTAATTGGCCATAAAAGGTAGAGATAAACAATGGATGGAAATACTTTTAAAAATAATGGAAATAGGTGGGAAAAGAAAAATCTACATAAATTATTGGAAAAAACAAAAAGGAAGGGGGAAGAATCGGAAAGTGGGTGGGGATGGAGGAGGGAGTTCAAGATCTAAAGTAGTTGAACTCAACATTCAGTCCGGAAGGCTGTAAAGTGCCTAGTGCACCTCATCTTCCGACTAAAAGAAAACTTTCCAGCATCCTCAGTTTTCTGCTTTTATCTTTGGAAAACTGGGAACTCACTTATCTCAATTACTGGATCAGAAACAGGCCTCAAAGCTTGCCAGTGTTGTCAGTCTCTGGATCAGCAAATTGATTCACACCAAAGCAACCTTCAATGTCCTACTTTTTTTCACTGTGTATCCTAATGACCATTATCTATGATGAACCACAATTGATTCTAGTTTTAACAACAGCTTGCATTTACCTAGCACCTTTAATGTAGCAAATTGTTCCCAAGGCAAAAATCAGACAAACATTGGACACAGCCACATAAAGAGGAGAGAGAGAGAGGCAGAGAGGTTTAGGGGGGTGTTTTCCAGATCTTAGAGCTGAAGGCACGGCTGCCGATGGGGGAGCGATGGGAATCGGGGGATGGTCAAGAAGCGGAATTGGAGGAGCGCAGAGATCTCGGAAGGTTGTGGGGTCTGGAGGAGGTTACAGAGATAGGGAGGGTTGTAGGGGGCTGGAGGAGGTTACAGTGATAGGGAGGGTTGGAGGGGCTGGAGGAAGTTACAGAGATAGGGAGGGTTGTAGGGGCTGGAGGAGGTTACAGAGATAGGGTTGTAGACGCTGGAGGAGGATGCAGAGATAGGGACGGTTGTAGAGGCTGGAGGAGGTTACAGAGATAGGGAGGGTTGTAGGGGCTGGAGGAGTTTACAGAGATAGGGAGAGTTGTAGAGGCTGGAGGCGGTTACAGAGATACTGAGTGTTGCAGGGGCTGGAGGAGGTTACAGAGATATGGAGGGTTGTAGAGGCTGGAGGAGGTTACAGATATACTGATTGTTGTAGGGGCTGGAGGAGGTTACAGGGATAGGGAAGGTTTTAGGGGTTAGATGAGGTTACAGAGACAGGGAGAGCTGTAGGGGCTGGAGGAGGTTACAGAGATAGGGAGGGTTTAGGGGTTAGATGAGGTTACAGAGATAGGGAGGGTTGTACGGGTTGGAGGAGGTTACGGAGATAGGGAGGGTTGTAGAGGCTGGAGGAGGTTACAGAGATAGGGTTGTAGACGCTGGAGGAGGATGCAGAGATAGGGACGGTTGTAGAGGCTGGAGGAGGTTACAGAGATAGGGAGGGTTGTAGGGGCTGGAGGAGTTTACAGAGATAGGGAGAGTTGTAGAGGCTGGAGGCGGTTACAGAGATACTGAGTGTTGCAGGGGCTGGAGGAGGTTACAGAGATATGGAGGGTTGTAGAGGCTGGAGGAGGTTACAGATATACTGATTGTTGTAGGGGCTGGAGGAGGTTACAGGGATAGGGAAGGTTTTAGGGGTTAGATGAGGTTACAGAGACAGGGAGAGCTGTAGGGGCTGGAGGAGGTTACAGAGATAGGGAGGGTTTAGGGGTTAGATGAGGTTACAGAGATAGGGAGGGTTGTACGGGTTGGAGGAGGTTACGGAGATAGGGAGGGTTGTAGAGGCTGGAGGAGGTTACAGAGACAGGGAGGGTTGTAGAGGTTGGAGGAGGTTACAGAGGCAGGGAGGGGTGTAGGGGCTGGAGGAGTTTACAGAGATAGGGAGGGTTGTACGGGCTGGAGGAAGTTACAGAGATAGGGAGGGTTGTAGAGGCTGGAGGAGGTTACAGAGATAGGGAGGGTTGTAGAGGCTGGAGAAGGTTACAGAGACAGGGAGGGCTGTAGAGGCTGGAGGAGGTTACAGAGACAGGGAGGGCTGTAGAGGCTGGAGGAGGTTACAGAGACAGGGAGGGCTGTAGAGGCTGGAGGAGGTTACAGAGACAGGGAGGGCTGTAGAGGCTGGAGGAGGTTACAGAGATAGGGAGGGCTGTAGAGGCTGGAGGAGGTTACAGAGACAGGGAGGGCTGTAGAGGCTGGAGGAGGTTACAGAGATACTGAGTGTTGTAGAGGCTGGAGGAGGTTACAGAAACAGTGAGGGCTGAAGAGGCTGGAGGAGGTAGGGAAGAGTAAGTAAGCATTTGAAAACATGAGAATTCTAAAATGGAGACCTTCCCAAGCCCCCGTGAACAATGGGAGGAAGCAGGGATTTGCCTTTCATGTAAGTGAAGTTTACAGTGCTTGAAGATGAGATCCAGCCAGGACATTTGTTGATGGAACAGTTACACACCCTCATTCTGTGGTTCCTGAAGCAATGCTGTGTTAACTGTGTGTATGTCATTCGCACAACTATTCTCTACTGCATTGGGCTAACAATGCCAGTGTTGTTGAAGGAACCTTTCTATTCCGACAAGGTACTGTGCAGCTTGAATACTCTCACAAACAGCAGAATGGTTCCCGTTCAAGAGGAAATATATTTACACTGTTACAGAGAGGGAGAGAGGGGGAGAGAAAAGGGGTGTAGAAAACAAAAGAGACAGAGTTAAAGAGAGAGAGGGTCAAAGGGGAAGAGGGATAAAGTGACAGTGGGAGATGCAGAAAGGCAAAGATATAGAGAGACAGAAGGGAAACAGATAGATCGAGATAGTAAATGGAGAGAAATATAGTGAGGCAGACAGACAGACAGACAGAGAGAGGGAGGGAGAGAGGGTGAGAAGCAGACAGGGAGAGAAAGACAGACAGAGCAAGGGACATAAAGAGAGACAGACAAAGACAGACAGAGTGGCAGAGAGACAACAGAGAGAGAAACAGAGAACAAAAGACAGACAGAAAGAGAGACAGACAGAGAGAGAGACAGAGACACAAGCAGAGAGAGAGATAGAGACAGACAGAGAGAGGGAGACAGACAGGGAGAGAGACAGGGAGAGACAAGGAGAGACGGACAGGGAAAGAGAGAGAGACAGAGCAAAGACAGACAGAGAGAGAAAGACAGACAGAGACAGACAGCCAGAGAGAGACAGACTGACAGACAGAGAGAGAGACAGACAGATAGACAGACAAACAGACAAGAGAGAGACAGACAGACAGAGGGAGAAGACAGAGGGAGAAAGACAGACAGACAGAGAGAGAGACAGACAAGAGGGGGAGAGACAGACAAGAGTGGGAGAGACAGACAAGAGAGGGAGAGACAGACAGAGAGAGACAGACAGAGAGAGAAAGACAGACAGACAGAGTGACAGTCAGACAGAGAGAGAGACAGACCGACAGACAAGAGAGAGAGACAAGAGAGACAAACAGAGAGAGAGACAAACAGAGAGAGAGACAGACAAAGAGAGACAGACAAAGAGAGACAGACAGAGACAGACAGTCAGACAGAGACAGAGAGACAGACAGAGAGAGAGAGACAGAGTGACAGACAGAGAGACAGACATGAGAGAGAGACAGACAAGAGAGAGACAGACGAGAGAGAAAGGCAGATAGACAGAGTGACAGTCAGACAGAGTGACAGTCAGACAGAGACAGACAGACAGAGAGACAGACAGAGAGAGAGACAGACAGACAGAGAGAGACAGACAGAGAGAGACAGACAAGAGAGAGAGAGAGACAGACAAGAGCGACAGAGAGAGAGACAGACAGAGAGACAGACAGAGAGAGTGACAGTCAGACAGAGAGAGACAGACCGACAGACAAGAGAGAGAGAAGAGAGACAACCAGAGAGAGAAACAAACAGAGAGAGAGACAGACAGAGAGAGACAGACATAGAGACAGTCAGACAGAGAGACAGTCAGACAGAGACAGAGAGACAGACAGAGAGAGACAGAGAGACAGACAGAGAGAGACAGAGTGACAGACAGAGAGACAGACAAGAGAGAGACAGACAAGAGAGAGAGGCAGTCAGACAGAGTGACAGTCAGACAGAGTGACAGTCAGACAGAGAGACAGACAGAGAGAGAGACAGACAAGAGAGAGAGACAGACAAGAGAGACAAACAGAGAGAGAGAGAGACAGACAAAGAGAGAGAGAAACAAAGAGAGAGACAGATAAAGAGAGACAGACAAAGAGAGACAGATAGAGAGAGACAGACAGAGAGAGACAGACAGTCAGACAGAGAGACAGTCAGACAGAGAGACAGTCAGACAGAGACAGAGAGAAAGAGACAGAGTGACAGACAAGAGAGAGACAGACAAGAGAGAGAGAGACAGAGTGACAGACAAGAGAGAGAGACAGACAAGAAAGAGACAGACAGAGAGAGAGACAGACAGAGACAGACAAACAAGAGAGAGACAGACAGACAGAGACACAGATAGAGAGACAGTCAGAGAGAGAGACAGGCAGAGAGAGAGACAGACGAGAGAGAGAGAAACAGAGAGCGAGAGACAGAGAGAGAGAGACAGAGTGACAGACAAGAGAGAGACAGAGAAGAGAGAGACAGGCAAGAAAGAGAGCGAGACAGACAAGAGAGAGAGCGAGACAAGAGAGCGAGACAGGCAGAGAGAGAGCGAGACAGGCAGAGAGAGAGAGAGACAGGCAGAGAGAGAGAGAGAGAGACAGGCAGAGAGAGAGAGAGACAGACAAGAGAGAGACAAACAGAGAGAGAGAGACAGAGGGAGAGAGAGAGAGACAGACAGAGAGAGAGAGACAGAGAGAGAGAGAGAGAGAGAGAGAGACAGACAGAGAGAGAGACAGACAGACAGAAAGAGACAGACAGAGAGAGAGAAACAGAGTGACAGACAAGAGAGAGACAGACAAGAGAGAGACAGACAAGAGAGAGAGCGAGACAGACAAGAGAGAGAGCGAGACAAGAGAGCAAGACAGATGAGAGCAAGACAGGCAGAGAGAGAGAGACAGGCAGAGAGAGAGAGAGACAGGCAGAGAGAGAGAGAAAGACAGGCAGAGAGAGAGAGACAGAGAAGAGAGAGACAAACAGAGAGAGAGAGACAGAGTGACAGACAAGAGAGAGACAGACAAGAGAGAGGGCGAGACAGACAAGAGAGAGAGTGAGACAAGAGAGCGAGACAGGCAGAGAGAGAGAGAGAGAGACAGGCAGAGAGAGAGAGACAGGCAGAGAGAGAGACAGGCAGAGAGAGAGAGAGACAGGCAGAGAGAGAGAGACAGGCAGAGAGAGAGACAGGCAGAGAGAGAGAGAGACAAACAGAGAGAGACAGACAGACAGACAGAGAGACAGTCAGACAGAGAGACAGTCAGACAGAGAGACAGACAGGGAAAGAGACAGACAGAGAGAGAGAGGGACAGGCAGAGAGAGACAGACAGACAGACAGGGAAAGAGACAGACAGAAACAGAGAGAGAGACAGACAGACAGAGAGAAAGCCAGACAGAGAGAGAGAGAGACAGACAGAGAGAGACAGACAGACAGGGAAAGAGAGAGGGAGGGACAGACAGACAGAAAGAGACAGACAGACAGAGAGACAGACAGACAGAGAGAAAGACAGACAGAGAGAAAGACAGACAGACAGACAAGCAGAGAGTGAGACAAAAACAAAAAACTGCAGATGCTGGAAATCCAAAACAAAAACAGAATTACCTGGAAAAACTCAGCAGGTCTGGCAGCATCGGCGGAGAAGAAAAGAGTTGACGTTTCGAGTCCTCATGACCCTTCGACAGAACTGGGTGAATCCAAGGAGAGGGAAATATAAGCTGGTTTAAGGTGTGGGTGTGTGTGTGTGTGGGGGGGAGGGGGGCGGGGGGTTGGTAGGGGGAGAGAAGTGGAGTGGGGGTGTGGTTGTAGGGACAAACAAGCAGTGATAGAAGCAGATCATCAAAAGATGTCACAGACAAAAGAACAAAAGAACACAGGTGTTAAAGTTGGTGATATTATCTAAACGAATGTGCTAATTAAGAATGGATGGTAGGGCACTCAAGGTATAGCTCTAGTGGGGGTGGGGGGAGCATAAAAGATTTAAAAATAATGGAAATAGGTGGGAAAATAAAAAATCTATATAAATTATTGGAAAAACAAAAAGGAGGGGGAAGAAACGGAAAGGGGGTGGGGACGGAGGAGGGAGTTCAAGATCTAAAGTTGTTGAACTCAATATTCAGTCCGGAAGGCTGTAAAGTGCCTGGTCGGAAGATGAGGTGCTGTTCCTCCAGTTTGCGTTGGGCTTCACTGGAACAATGCAGCAGGCCAAGGACAGACATGTGGGCAAGAGAGCAGGGTGGAGTGTTAAAATGGCAAGTGACAGGGAGGTTTGGGTCATTCTTGCGGACAGACTGCAGACAGTGAGAGAGAGACAGACAGAGAGAGACAGAGACAGAGAGAAAGACAGAAAAAGAGAGAGAGAGACAGACAGAGAGAGAGACAGACAAGCAGAGAGAGAGAAAGACAGAGAGAGAGACAGACAAGCAGAGAGTGAGACAGACAGAGAGAGAGAGAAACAGACAGAGAGAGACAGACAGACAGAGAGAAAGACAGAAAAAGAAACAGATAGAAAGACAGACAAGCAGAGAGACAGAGACAGACAGGGAGAGAGACAGTGAGAGAGAGAGACAGTGAGAGTGAGAGAGAGACAGCGAGAGTGAGAGAGACAGAGAGAGAGAGAGACAGCGAGAGAGAGAGAGAGACAGCGAGGGGGAGAGGGAGAGGAACATACAGAGAGAGAGTGAGTGACAGAGAGAAAGAGAGAGGGGATTAGTGCCAGAAAGACTGGAAGTAACAGAGAGTAAGGTGTGTTTTAAACTCAGTAAGGGTATTTATGAGGGCAGTGAAGACAGGGGTTGGTAAAGTGAACTGGGAAATTAGGTGAAGGGATGGGTCAGTAGAGATGTAATGGCAGAAATTTAAGGAGATATTTCAGAATAGTCAGAAAAGGTACATTCCAGTGAGACACTAGGGGAAGGACAGCATCGGGGACTGATTGGAAAAGTTAGAGATATTATCAAACTGAAAGAAAAAGCAGAGAAATCCTCAACCATGCATGGCAGGTCAGAAAATAAAGAACAGGAAAGAATGACTAAGAGGGATGAATTTGAGCACAAGAGAAAGCCTAGCTAGTAATACAAAAGCAGATAAGTAAGAGTGTCTACAGGATTTTAAAGAGGAAGAGTAAGTAAACGGAGCGTTGATCCTCCGGGGAGTGAGAATGGGGAATACGAACATAGCAATGAGGAGCAGGAAGAGGCCACTCGGCCCCTCGAGTCTGTTCCACCATTCAACAAGATCATGGCTGATCGGATTGTAAACCTCACCCCCACATTCCCGCTTACCCCCAATGACCTTTCACCCCCTTGTTAATCAAGGATCGATCTAGCTCGGCCTTAAAAACATCCAAAGACTCTGCTTCCACCGCCCCTTGAGGAAGAGAGTTCCACAGACTCAACACCCTGGGAGAGAAAACATTTCTCCTCATCTCTGTCTTAAATGACAGACTCCTTATTTTTAAACAGTGACCCCCTGGTTCTAGATTCTCCCACAAGAGGAAACACCCTCTCCACACCCACCCTGTCGAGGCCCCCTCAGGATCTTAAAAGATTTCAATCAAGTTGCCTCTTACTCTTCTAAACTCCAGTGGATACAAGCCCAGTCTGACCAACCTTCCCTCATAAAACAACCCCACCCATTCCAGGAATTAGTCTGGTAAACCTTCTCTGAACGGCTTCCAATGTATTCACATCCTTCCTTAAATAAGGAGACCAATATTGTCTGCAATACTCCAGATGTGGTCTGTCCGCAAGCATGACCCAGACCTCCCTGTCGCTTGCCATTTCAACACCCCACCCTGCTCTCATGCCCACATGTCTGTCCTTGGCTTGTTGCATTGTTCCAGTGAAGATCAACGCAAACTGGAGGAACAGCACCTCATCTTCCGACTAGGCACTTTACAGTCTTCCGGACTGAATATTGAGTTCAACAATTTCAGATCATGAACTCTCTCCTCCATCCCCACCCCATTTCCAATTCCCCCTTTTTCCAATAATTTATAATTTAAAAATAGATTTTTTTTTCTTTTCCCACTTATTTTTAAATTTATTTCAATCTATTGTTTAATCTCCACCTTTTAGCCCATTTTGATTCCTTCCCCCCCACCCCATCCCCACTAGAGCCATCTGCCACTAACTTGTCCTGCTTGCTACCCTTAATGTCACCATTAGCACATCCTTTAGCTAATATCACCACCGTCAACACCCCTTTGTCCTTTTGTCTATGACACCTTTGGCAATCCCCCCTTTGCCTCCACCTATCACTGGCCCTCTATCCAGTCCCACCCCCCTCTACCAGCTTATATTTCACCTCATTTCTCTATTTCCTTAGTTCTGTTGAGGGGTCATACGGACTCGAAACGTTAACTGTGTCCCTCTCAACAGATGCTGTCAGACCTGCTGAGTTTTTCCAGATATTTTTGTTTTTGTTGTTGAAGCGTAACCTCCCTACTTTTGTATTCAATTCCTCTCACAGTAAATTATAACATTCTATCCGCTTTCCGAATTACCTGCTGTACCTGCACATGAGCCTTTTGTGATTCATGCACTAGGACACCCAGATCCCTCTGAGCCTCAGAGCTCTGCAATCTCTCACCATTTAGATAATATGCTTTTTTATTCTTCCTGCCAAAATGGACAATTTCACATTTGCCCATATTATGCACCATTTACTAGATCTTTGCCCACTTGCTTAATCTGTCACCTTGTAACCTCCTTATGTCCTCTTCACAATTTACTTTCCTACCTATCTTTGTGTCATCAGCAAATTTGGCAACCATCCCTTCAGTCCCTTCATCTAAGTCATATGACTCTTTCAAATAACTCCAATAAATTGGTTAAACACGATTTCCCTTTCAAAGAACCATGTTGACTCTGCCTGATCACCTTGGATTTTTCTAAGTGCCCTGCTGTAACATCGTTAATAACAGCTTCTAACATTTTCCCTATGACAGATGTTAAGCTAAATGACCTGCAGTTTCCTGCTTTCTGAGTCCCTCCCTTTTTGGAGAGAGGAGTTATAATTGCTATTTTCCAATCTAATGGAACCTTCCCTGAATCTAGGGAGTTTTGGAAAATTAAAACCAGTGCATCAGCTACCTCACCAGCCACTTCTTTCAAGACCTTAGGGTGAAGTCCATCCGGACCTGGGGATTTGTCAGCCCACAGCCTCAACAATTTACTCAATACCACTCCCCTGGTGACTGTAATTTTCCAGAGTTCCTCCCTCCTTTCCAGTTCCTGACTTACAGCTATTTCTGGGATATAACTTGTGTTCCCTATAGTGAAGACCGAAGCAAAATACTTGTTTAACTCATCCACCATCTCCCTATTTTCCGTTACCAATTCCCCAGACACACTCTCTACAGGACCAACGCTCACTTTGTTAACCCTTTTCCTTATTGAAATATCGATAGAAACTCTTAACATCCGTCTTTATATTACTAGTTAGCTTTCTTGCACATTCTCCCTCCTTATTAATCATTTTTTGCCGTTCTTTGCTGTTCTTTATATTCTGTCCAATCTTCTGAACTGCCACCCATCTTTGCATAATTATAAGCTTTTTCTCTGAGTTTGATACTATCTTTAACTTTTTTAGTTAACCACAGATGGTGGGCCCTCCCCTAGGAAATTCTCTTTCTCACTGGAATGAACATATTCTCTGCATTCTGAAATATCACTTTAAATGTTTGCCACTGAATTTCTATTGACATATCCCTTCACCTCATTTCCCAGTTCCCTTTAGCTAGCTCTGCTTTCATGCTCTCATAATTGCCCTTATTTAAGTTTAAAATACTAGTCTTGGACCCACTCGTTTCTCCCTCAAAATGAATGTAAAATTCAATCATATTATGATCGCTACTACCTAGGAGCACCTTCACAATGAGGTTATCAATTAATCCTATCTCATTGCACAATACCAGGTCAAGTATAACCTGCTCTCTGATTGGCTCCAGAACCTGCTATTCTAAGAAACTATCCCAGAAACATTCTATGAATTCCTTTTCTAGGCTACCTTTGCGCATCTTATTTTCCCAGTCTATGTGTAGATTAAAATCCCCCTTGATTATTGCTCTACCTTTCTGGAAAGCTCCCACTATCTCTTCTTTTATACTCTGCCCTACTGTGTAGTTACAATTAGGGGACCTGTACACCACTCTCATGATTGACTTCTTGCCTTTTTCATTCCTCATCTCAACCCAAACCACTTCTACATCCTGGTTTCCTGAATTTTAGGTCATCCCTCTCTATCATGCTAATACCATCATTAATTAACAGAGCCGCCCCTCCACCTTTTCCTAACTTCCTGTCCTTCCTAAATGTTACATACCCTTCAATATTCGGTCCCAATCTATACCACCCTGTAGCCAGGTCTCTGTAACAGCTAGCAGATCATGCTTATTTATTCCCATTTGAGCTATCAGTTCACCGGTTTTGTTTCGAATGCTTTGTGCATTTAGATACAAAGCCTTTAGTTTTGTCCTTTTATTACTTTTGTAGTGTCTAGCCTTATCTGCTAATTTACTCTTAGATTTGTACTCTCTGTGCCTTCCTGTCACAGTCTGTTTATCATTTCCCATATTAGTACCTGTTTCCCTTGCATCGTCTCTACTCTTTGGTTTACCACATCTTCCCAATTTTGAACCCTTTCCTTCGTTATTCAGTTAAAAACCCTCTCTACTTCCCTGGTTATGCGGCTTGTGAGGACACCAGCCCCAGCACAGTTTGGGGTTAGACCATCCCAACGGTACAGAACCCATTTCTCCCACACCAGTCTTTGAGCCATACATTCACTTCCCTAAGCTTATTTGTCCTGTGCCAATTTGTACGCAGCTCAGCTAATAATCCAGAAATGATTACCCTGGAGGTTCTGCTTCTTAGCTTGGTGCCTAGCTCATCATACTGACTATGCAAAGCCTCCTTCCTCATCTTGCCTACATGGACCCCAACCACTGGATCCTTCCCCCTCCCACTGCAAGTTCCTCTCCAGCCCTGAGCAGATGCCTCGAACCCTGACACTGGGCAGACAACACAGCCCTCTGCGACTCTCGCTCTTTGCTACAGTGAACAGCGTCAATCCCCCTCACTATACTATTCCCTACTACCACTACATTCCTTTTGCTCCCCCCATCCCCCCCATCCCCGCTACTTGAGTGGCTTCCTGTACTACGGCGGCATGGCCAGTTTGTCCATGCACCCTGCAGCCCCCACTCTCATCCAAACAAGCCTAGAGAATCTCAGACCCGTTGGACAATTGCAGAGGCTCACACCCCTGCCCTCTGGGCCCCCTCACCTACTTCATTCACAGTCACATCATCCTGTCCCTGACCACTGACCAAATCGGAAGACCCTATCCTAAAGGGGTGTGACTGCCTCCTGGTATGAAGCATCCAGGTAACTTTCCTCCCCTCCCTGATGTGTCGCAGTGTCTGCAGCTCAGCCTCCAGCTCGATGATGCTGAGCCAAAACTCCTCGAGCCGCAAACACTTACTGCAGATGTGTTTTCCCTGGACCACAATGTTATCCGGGAGCTCCCACATGCTGCAGCCTCGACACATCACCTATCCTGCCATCCTTAATATAACTTAATTATATTAATCACTTAATTAATGTTGCTTTCTTGTATATTTGATTAACCCAACCTACCAAATTGTGTACTATTTTAAACCTTAGGGATAGACTAGAACTTACCCACTTCCCAGATGCTCACCAAACAGTGAGCTCCTTTCCCTGTCGTAGAGCAAGAACCAATTTCTATTGGGTGAGAAAGATAGAAAGAGGAAAGGAACACCTCCTCCCCCTTCACTGAATTCCCTCCCCCATCAAACTCTGTCGAAGGGTCATGAGGACTCGAAACGTCAACTCTTTTCTTCTCCACCGATGCTGCCAGACCTGCTGAGTTTTTCCAGGTAATTCTGTTTTTGTTTTGGATTTCCAGCATCCGCAGTTTTTTTGTTTTTATCTTTATTCAGTTAGTTGGCTGCAATCCATTTGCCAAGGCGACACTAAAGAATCCTGACTTTATATTAAACTGAACTTGGAGCTACAGTAAAAAGGTTGAATTAGTTATTTAACTAACTACTTAGCATCTACAGTTGAGAATGAGTTTACCCTGTCTAGACCACAGGAGAGAAAGAACTTAGCCGGCTTACACAATACATTCCAATTCCAGTTAATTACAGGGTGGATTAGATTTCAAGCACAAAATTTAAGAACAAAATTAACACTTAAAACGCCCCCTCTCACCAAACTCCAAGTCATCACTCAGTTTGTCAGCTGTGGTTGAATTGACAGATGTTTTGCGTCTGTCTTCACTGTAGAGGATACAAATAACATCCCAGAAATAATTTTGAATCAGGAGGTGGGAGGGAGGGAGGAACTTAAAACAATTCCAATCCCCGGGAGAAGGGGGACTGAGAACATTATTAGATCTAAAAGCTGACAATTCCCCGGGTGCTGATGGACTTCATCCTCGGGTCTGAAAAGGGGAGGCTGCTGAGATCGTGGATGCATTGGTTTTAATTTTCCAAAATTCCCTCAATTCTGGAAAGGTCCCATCAGTTTGGAAAATAGGGAATGTGACTCCTCTATTCAAGAAAGGAGGGAGACAGAAAGCTGGAAGCTACAGACCAGTTAGGTTAACACCTGCAATGGGGAAAATGCTGGAATCTATTATTAAGGAGGTTAGAGTGCGGCACTTAGAAAATCTCAATGTAATCAGGCAGAGTCACCATGGTTTTGTGAAAGGGAAATCATGTTTGACTAATTTATTTGCGTTCCTTGAGAAAACAACAAGCGGCATGGATCAAGGGGAAACTGTGGATGTGCTGTAGTTAGATTTCCAGAAGGCGCTTGGCAAGGTGCCATGTCAAAGGTCACTATGCAAAATAAGGGCTCATGGTGTAGAGGGTAACCTATTAGCATGGATAGAGGATTGGCTAGCTAACAGGAAGCAGAGAGTAGGCATAAATGGGTCTTTTTCGGGTTGGCAAGATGTGACGAGTGGAGTGTCACTGGGATCAGCTATTTACAATTTATATCAATGACTTAGATGAAGGGACCAAATGTATGGTTGTTAAATTTGCTGATGACACAAAGATAGTCAGGAAATTGAGTTGTGAAGAGGACATGAGGAGTCTGCAAAGGGGCATGGATGGGTTAAGTAAGTGGGCAAAAATTTGGCAGATGGAACATAATGAGGGAAAATGTGAACTCGTCCACTTGGGCAGGAAGAGTAGCAAATCAGCAAATGATCCAAATAGAGAGAGACTGTAGGACTCTGAGGTACAGAGGGATCTGGGTGTCCCGGTACATGAATAAGGAAAAGTTAGTGTGTCGGAACAGCAAGTGATCAGGAAGGCAAGTGGAACACTGTTGTTTATTGTGAGGGAGACGGAATATAAAAAGAGGAATGTTTTGCTACAGCTGTACAGGGCATTGGTGAGACCACACCCAGAGTACTGTGGACAGTTTTGGTCTCCTTATTTAAGAAAGGCTATAAATGTGCTCGAAGCTGTTCAGAGAAGGTTCACTGGGCTGATTCCTGGGATGGGGGTGGTTGTTGTCTTATGAGGGAAAGGTTCGACAGGCTAGGCCACTACCCACTGGAGTTTAGAAGAATGAGAGGTGATCTTATTGAAATATATAAAGACCCTGAGGGGACTTGACAGGGTGGGTGCTGAGCGGATGTTTCCCCTTGTGAGACGGACCAGAACGAGGGGACACAGTTTAAAAATAAGGATCTCCCATTTAAGATGGAGATGAGGAGAATTTTTTGTTGAAACTCTCTTCCCCAGGGGTCAGTTAATATTTTTAAGGCAGAGGTAGTTTGACTCTGGATGAAAAAGGGGATCCAAAGGTTATCGGGGGAGAATGGGAGGGTGGACTCACCCCCAGGGTACATAAGCTCCTATGACTAAGGTTCTTACCTAGACATATCATTACAGAGGCCACAATCAGATCGGGCATGATCGTATTGAATGGCGGAGCAGGCTCGAGGGGCTGAATGGCCTCCTTCTGCTCCTAATCCATACGTTTTTACATACGGATGAGGGAGAGAGAGAGAACGGGAGGCGGCGGGGCGCTGGGGAATTAAGAGGAAAAAGTGTGGAGGTGAAGAGAGAGACTCTCTGGAGGGCACTGAACATGACAGATAAAGGGCTGATTTGGAGAATTGTTCCACACCCATTCACCAACTTCCAGAGAAAGCAATTATAACTTTCAAAACATCAGGAGCCAAGGTCATCATCCAATTCCCACAACGGCAAACACAGGAGAAACAGCTTTGGATGTCTGTGACGATCATTCTTAGCTTGGGTTTCCCCAAAAAGTTTCAGAGCCAATTTTCCAAGTAACATCACAGTTATAATATCGAAAACTTGGCAGCCAATTTGCGCACAGCAAGATCAGACAAACAGCAATGGGACAATGACCCAGATCGTCTGCTTTTTAGTGATGTTGGTTGAGGGATAAATATTGGCCCCAGGGACACCGGGAAGAACTCCCCACCCACACCCCCCCCCCGCCCGGGTCTTCTCCCAAATGGTGGCCGTGGGACCTTTCAAACCCGCCTGAGAGGGCAGACGGGGGCCTCGATTTAATGTCTCATCTGAAAGATGCCATCTCCAACAGTGCAGCACTCCCTCAGTACTGACCCTCCGACAGTACGGCACTCCCTCAGTACTGACCCTCCAACAGTGCAGCACTCCCTCAGTACCGACCCTCCGACAGTGCGGCAATCCCTCAGTACTGACCCTCCGAAAGTGCGGCACTCCCTCAGTACTGACCCTCTGACAGTGCAGCACTCCCTCAGTACTGACCCTCCGACAAAGCGGCACTCCCTCAGTACTGACCCTCAGACAGTGCGGCACTCCATCAGTACTGACCCTCAGACAGTGCGGCACTCCCTCAGTACTGACCCTCTGACAGTGCAGCACTCCCTCAGTACTGACCCTCCGACAAAGCGGCACTCCCTCAGTACTGACCCTCAGACAGTGCGGCAGTCCATCAGTACTGACCCTCTGACAGTGCAGCACTCCCTCAGTACTGACCCTCTGACAAAGCGGCACTCCCTCAGTACTGACCCTCAGACAGTGCGGCAGTCCATCAGTACTGACCCTCAGAGAGTGCAGCACTCCCTCAGGACTGAACTCTGACAGTGCGGCACTCCCTCAGTACTGACCTTCCGACAGTGCGGCACTCCCTCAGTACTGACCTTCCGACAGTGCGGCACTCCCTCAGTACTGACCCTCCGAAAGTGCGGCACTCCCTCAGTACTGACCCTCCGACAGTGCAGCACTCCCTCAGTACTGACCCTCCGACAGTTCTGGCACTCCCTCAGTACTGACCCTCCGACAGTGCAGCGCTCCCTCAGTACTGACCCTCCGACAGTTCTGGCACTCCCTCAGTACTGACCCTCCGACAGTGCAGCGCTCCCTCAGTACTGACCCTCCGACAGTGCGGCACTCCCTCAGTACTGACCCTCCAACAGTGCAGCACTCCCTCAGTACCGACCCTCCGACAGTGCGGCAATCCCTCAGTACTGACCCTCCGAAAGTGCGGCACTCCCTCAGTACTGACCCTCTGACAGTGCAGCACTCCCTCAGTACTGACCCTCCGAAAAAGCAGCACTCCCTCAGTACTGACCCTCAGACAGTGCGGCACTCCATCAGTACTGACCCTCAGACAGTGCGGCACTCCCTCAGTACTGACCCTCTGACAGTGCAGCACTCCCTCAGTACTGACCCTCCGACAAAGCGGCACTCCCTCAGTACTGACCCTCAGACAGTGCGGCACTCCATCAGTACTGACCCTCAGACAGTGCGGCACTCCCTCAGGACTGACACTCTGACAGTGCGGCACTCCCTCAGTACTGACCTTCCGACAGTGCAGCACTCCCTCAGTCCTGACCTTCCGACAGTACGGCACTCCCTCAGTACTGACCCTCCGACAGTGCGGCACTCCCTCAGTACTGACCCTCCGACAGTGCTGCACTCCCTCAGTACTGACCCTCCGACAGTTCTGGCACTCCCTCAGTACTGACCCTCCGACAGTGCAGCGCTCCCTCAGTACTGACCCTCCGACAGTGCGGCACTCCCTCAGTACTGACCCTCCAACAGTGCAGCACTCCCTCAGTACCGACCCTCCGACAGTGCGGCAATCCCTCAGTACTGACCCTCCGAAAGTGCGGCACTCCCTCAGTACTGACCCTCTGACAGTGCAGCACTCCCTCAGTACTGACCCTCCGACAAAGCAGCACTCCCTCAGTACTGACCCTCAGACAGTGCGGCACTCCATCAGTACTGACCCTCAGACAGTGCGGCACTCCCTCAGGACTGACACTCTGACAGTGCGGCACTCCCTCAGTACTGACCTTCCGACAGTGCAGCACTCCCTCAGTCCTGACCTTCCGACAGTACGGCACTCCCTCAGTACTGACCCTCCGACAGTGCGGCACTCCCTCAGTACTGACCCTCCGACAGTTCTGGCACTCCCTCAGTACTGACCCTCCGACAGTGCAGCGCTCCTTCAGTACTGACCCTCCGACAGTGCGGCACTCCCTCAACACCGACCCTCCGACAGTGCAGCACTATCTCATTACTAAACCCTCCGACAGTGCAGCACTCCCTCAGTACTGATGCTGTAACAGTGCGGCACTCCATCGGTACTGACCCTCCGACAGTGCGGCACTCCCTCAGGACTGACACTCTGACAGTGCGGCACTCCCTCAGTACTGACCTTCCGACAGTGCGGCACTCCCTCAGTACTGACCTTCCAACAGTGCGGCACTCCCTCAGTACTGACCCTCCGACAGTGCAGCACTCCCTCAGTACTGATGCTCTAACAGTGTGGCACTCCATCTGTACTGACCCTCCGACAGTGCGGCACTACCTCATTACTGACCCTCTGACAGTGCAGCACTCCCTCAGTACTGACCCTCCGACAAAGCAGCACTCCCTCAGTACTGACCCTCAGACAGTGCGGCACTCCATCAGTACTGACCCTCAGACAGTGCGGCACTCCCTCAGGACTGACACTCTGACAGTGCGGCACTCCCTCAGTACTGACCTTCCGACAGTGCAGCACTCCCTCAGTCCTGACCTTCCGACAGTACGGCACTCCCTCAGTACTGACCCTCCGACAGTGCGGCACTCCCTCAGTACTGACCCTCCGACAGTTCTGGCACTCCCTCAGTACTGACCCTCCGACAGTGCAGCGCTCCTTCAGTACTGACCCTCCGACAGTGCGGCACTCCCTCAACACCGACCCTCCGACAGTGCAGCACTATCTCATTACTAAACCCTCCGACAGTGCAGCACTCCCTCAGTACTGATGCTGTAACAGTGCGGCACTCCATCGGTACTGACCCTCCGACAGTGCGGCACTCCCTCAGGACTGACACTCTGACAGTGCGGCACTCCCTCAGTACTGACCTTCCGACAGTGCGGCACTCCCTCAGTACTGACCTTCCAACAGTGCGGCGCTCCCTCAGTACTAACCCTCCGACAGTGCGGCGCTCCCTCAGTACTGACCCTCCGACAGTGCGGCACTCCCTCAGTACTGACCCTCCGACAGTGCGGCACTCCCTCTGTACTGACCCTCCAACAGTGCAGCGCTCCCTCAGTACTGACCCTCCGACAGTGCGGCACTCCCTCAGTACTGACCCTCCGACATTGCGGCGCTCCCTCAGTACTGACCCTCCGACAGTGCGGCACTCCCTCAGTACTGGGAGTGTTGTCCAGAATTACAAAGCTCGGTTTTCAGGAGTTGGAATTCAAACACAAAATCTTCTGACTCGGAGCTGAGGGTGAATCATGGGCTTCACTCAATTTGATAAGAAGGACCCTTTAGCTTCCAATGAAGTTTCAGTTACAGCCATGTGCTTTGTACCAGTTCTCCAAGGGAGCTGCGTTTAATCTGGTTTAATCACTTGTTGACTTACCAATGAATAATATCTGCTGGTTGGATGTCTTTTGTTGGACTCATTGCATGTAACTGTGCAGGGAACAAAGAGAACAAAAGCAGGAGGCCCATTCAGCCCCCTCGAACCTGTTACACAGGAACAGGAGGAGGCCCATTCAGCCCCTCGAGCCTGTTACACAGGAACAGGAGGAGGTCCATTCAGCCCCCTCGAGCCTGTTACACAGGAACAGGAGGAGGCCATTCATCCCCCTCGAGCCTGTTACACAGGAACAGGAGGAGGCCCATTCAGCCCCCTCGAGCCTGTTAAACAGGAACAGGAGGAGGCCCATTCAGCCCCCTCGAGCCTGTTACACAGGACCAGGAGGAGGCCCATTCAACCCCCTCGAGCCTGTTAAACAGGAACAGGAGGAGGCCCATTCAGCCCCTTGAGCCTGTTACACAGGAACAGGAGGAGGCCCAGTCAGCTCCCTCAAGCCTGTTACAGAGAAACAGGAGGAGGCTCATTCAGACCCCTCGAACCTGTTTCACAAGAAAAGGAGGAGGCTGCAGCAATGATGCTCTGACAGTGCAGCACTCCCTCAGTACTGACCCTCCGACAATGCGGCACTCCCTCAGTACTGACCCTCCGACAGTGCAGCACTCCCTCAGTACTGATGCTGTAACAGTGTGGCACTCCATCGGTACTGACCCTCCGACAGTGCGGCACTCCCTCAGTACTGATGCTGTAACAGTGTGGCACTCCATCGGTACTGACCCTCCGACAGTGCGGCACTCCCTCAGTACTGATGCTCTAACAGTGTGGCACTCCATCTGTACTGACCCTCCGACAGTGCGGCACTACCTCATTACTGACCCTCCGACAGTGCAGCACTCCCTCAGCACTGACCCTCCGACAGTGCAGCACTCCCTCAGTACTGACCCTCCGACAGTGCGGCACTCCCTCAGTACCGAGCCTCCGACAGTGCGGCGCTCCCTCAGTACTGACCCTCTGACAGTGCGGCACTCCCTCAAAACCGACCCTCCGACAGTGCAGCACTATCTCATTACTAAACCCTCCGACAGTGCAGCACTTCCTCAGTACTGATGCTGTAACAGTGCGGCACTCCATCGGTACTGACCCTCCGACAGTGCGGCACCCCCTCAGTACTGATGCTGTAACAGTGTGGCACTCCATCTGTACTGACCCTCCGACAGTGCGGCACTACCTCATTACTGACCCTCCGACAGTGCAGCACTCCCTCAGCACTGACCCTCCGACAGTGCGGCACTCCCTCAGTACCGAGCCTCCGACAGTGCAGCACTCCCTCAGTACTGAGCCTCCGACAGTGCAGCACTCCCTCAGCACTGACCCTCTGACAGTGCGGCACTCCCTCAGTACCGAGCCTCCGACAGTGCGGCGCTCCCTCAGTACTGACCCTCCGACAGTGCGGCACTCCCTCAACACCGACCCTCCGACAGTACAGCACTATCTCATTACTAAACCCTCCGACAGTGCAGCACTCCCTCAGTACTGATGCTGTAACAGTGTGGCACTCCATCTGTACTGACCCTCCGACAGTGCGGCACTCCCTCAGTACTGACTCTCCGACAGTTCTGGCACTCCCTCAGTACTGACCCTCCGACAGTGCAGCGCTCTCTCAGTACTGACCCTCAGACAGTGTGGCACTCCCTCAGCACTGACCCTCCGACACTGCGGCACTCCCTCAGTACTGACCCTCCGACAGTGCAGCGCTCCCTCAGTACTGACCCTCCGACAGTGCGGCACTCCCTCAGTACTGGGAGTGTTGTCCAGGATTACAAAGCTCGGTTTTCAGGAGTTGGAATTCAAACACAAAATCTTCTGACTCGGAGCTGAGGGTGAATCATGGGCTTCACTCAATTTGATAAGAAGGACCCTTTAGCTTCCAATGAAGTTTCAGTTACAGCCATGTGCTTTGTACCAGTTCTCCAAGGGAGCAGCGTTTAATCTGGTTTAATCACTTGTTGACTTACCAATGAATAATATCTGCTGACAAAAACAGAATTACCTGGAAAAACTCAGCAGGTCTGGCAGCATCGGCGGAGAAGAAAAGAGTTGACGTTTCGAGTCCTCATGACCCTTCGACAGAACTCGAAACGTCAACTCTTTTCTTCTCCGCCGATGCTGCCAGACCTGCTGAGTTTTTCCAGGTAATTCTGTTTTTGTTTTGGATTTCCAGCATCCGCAGTTTTTTTGTTTTTTTCTCAATAATATCTGCTGGTTGGATGTCTTTTGTTTGACTCATTGCATGTAACTGTGCAGGGAACAAAGAGAACAAAAGCAGGAGGCCCATTCAGCCCCCTCGAACCTGTTACACAGGAACAGGAGGAGGCCATTCAGCCCCCTCGAGCCTGTTACACAGGAACAGGAGGAGGCCATTCATCCCCCTCGAGCCTGTTACACAGGAACAGGAGGAGGCCATTCATCCCCCTCGAGCCTGTTACACAGGAACAGGAGGAGGCCATTCAGCCCCCTCGAGCCTGTTACACAGGAACAGGAGGAGGCCCATTCAGCCCCCTCGAGCCTGTTACACAGGAACAGGAGGAGGCCCATTCAGCCCCCTCGAGCCTGTTACACAGGAACAGAAGGAGGCCATTCAGCCCCCTCAAGCCTGTTACACAGAAAAAAGAGGAGGCCATTCAGCCCCCTCGAGCCTGTTACACAGGAACAGGAGGAGGCCATTCAGCCCCCTCGAGCCTGTTACACAGGAACAGGAGGAGGCCCATTCAGCCCCCTCGAACCTGTTACACAGGAACAGGAGGAGGCCCATTCAGCCCCCTCGAGCCTGTTACACAGGCACAGGAGGAGGCCATTCAGCCCCTTGAGCCTCGATCTAATCCCATGCTGCACCTAACCTGGGAGGGTTTGATGCGGACAGTGTAGAGGAAGATTTCCCACCTACATCCTTGATTCCTCTGACACCCTACATCACATCAACAATTTCCAGTTCCCTGGCCCCATCCGCTTCCTCTTCACCATGGACGTCCAATCCCTCTACACCTCCATCCCCCACCAGGATGGTCTGAGGGCCCTTAGCTTCTTCCTCGAACAGAGGCCCGAACAATCCCCATCCACCACTACTCTCCTCCGTCTGGCTGAACTTGTTCTCACACTGAATAATTTCTCCTTCAACTCCTCTCACTTCCTCCAAATAAAAGCTGTGGCTATGGGTACCCGCATGGGCCCCAGCTATGCCTGTCTCTTCGTGAGGTATGTGGAACATTCCTTGTTCCAGTCCTACTCAGGCCCCCTCCCACAACTCTTTCTCCGG
Source organism: Carcharodon carcharias (assembly GCF_017639515.1). Lineage (NCBI taxonomy): Eukaryota > Metazoa > Chordata > Chondrichthyes > Lamniformes > Lamnidae > Carcharodon > Carcharodon carcharias. The sequence continues at coordinate 2,886,043 of NW_024470665.1, read as the reverse complement.
TACATCGATGATTACTTCGGTGCTGCTTCGTGCTCTCGTCGGGACTTGGAAAAATTTATTAATTTTGCTTCCAATTTCCAACCCTCCATCATTTTCACATGGTCCATCTCTGACACTTCCCTTCCCTCCCTTGACCTCTCTGTCTCAATCTCTGGTGATAGACTGTCCACCAATATCCATTACAAGCCTAACGACTCCCACAGCTACCTCGACTACAGCTCCTCACACCCCGCTTCCTGTAAGGACTCCATCCCATTCTCTCAGTTCCTTCGCCTCTGTCGCATCTGTTCCGATGATGCTACCTTCAAAAACAGTTCCTCTGACATGTCCTCCTTCTTCTTTAACAGAGGTTTTCCACCCACGGTCGTTGACTGGGCCCTCAACCGTGTCCGGCCCATCTCCTGTGCATCCTCCCTCACACCTTCTCCTGCCTCTCAGAAACATGATAGGGTCCCCCTTGTCCTCACTTATCACCCCACCAGCCTCTGCATTCAAAGGATCATCCTCCGCCATTTCCGCCAACTCCAGCATGATGCCACCACCAAACACATCTTCCCTTCACTACCCCTGTCGACATTCCACAGGGATCGTTCCCTCCGGGACACCCTGGTCCACTCCTCCATCACCCCCTACACCTCAACCCCCTCCCACGGCACCCTCCCATGCAACCGCAGAAGGTGCAACACCTGCCCCTTTACTTCCCCCCTCCTCACTGTCCAAGGGCCCAAACACTCCTTTCTAGTGAAGCAACATTTCACTTGCACTTCCCTCAATTTAGTCTACTGCATTCGTTGCTCCCAATGTGGTTTCCTCTACATTGGAGAGACGAAATGCAGACTAGGTGACCGCTTTGCAGAACACCTTCGGTCTGTCCGCAAGCAAGACCCAGACCTCCCTGTCGCTTGCCATTTTAACACTCCACCCTGCTCTCATACCCACATGTCTGTCCTTGGCTTGCTGCATTGTTCCAGTGAAGCTCAACACAAACTGGAGGAACAGCACCTCATCTTCCGACCAGGCACTTTACAGCCTTCCGGACTGAATATTGAGTTCAACAATTTTAGATCATGAACTCTCTCCTCCATCCCCACCCCCTTTCCAATCCCCCTTTTTCCAATAATTTATAATTTTCTTTTTATCTATATTTTTTTCTTTTCCCTCCTAATTTTAAATTGATTTTGATTTACTGTTTTACCTCCACCTTTTAGCCCATTTTGATTGCTTCCCCCCCACCCCACCCCCATTAGGGCCATCTGCCACTAGCTTGTCCTGCTTTCTACCCTTAATCTCTCCATTAGCACAGCTAATATCACCACCGTCAACACCCCCTTGTCCTTTTGTCTATGACACCTTTGGCAATCTCTTCTTTGTCTCCACCTATCACTGGCCCTCTATCCAGCTCTATCTGTCCCACCACCACCCCCACCCCTTAAACAGCTTATATTTCACCTCATTTCTCTATGTCTTAGTTCTGATGAAGGGTCACGCAGACTCAAAACGTCAACTGTATCCCTCTCCACAGATGCTGTCAGATCTGCTGAGTTTTTCCAGCTATTTTTGTTTTTGTTGGAGAGGAAGCTTTACTCTGTACATAACCCCGTGCTGTACCTGTCCTGGGAGTGTTTGATGGGGACAGTGTAGAGGAAGCTTTACTCTGTATCTAACCCCATGCTGTACCTGTCCTGGGAGTGTTTGATGGGGACAGTGTAGAGGGAGGTTTACTCTGTATCTAACCCCGTGCTGTACCTGTCCTGGGAGTGTTTGATGGGGACAGTGTAGAGGGAGATTTACTCTGTATCTAACCCCGTGCTGTACCTGTCCTGGGAGTGTTTGATGGGGACAGTGTAGAGGAAGCTTTACTCTGTATCTAACCCCATGCTGTACCTGTCCTGGGAGTGTTTGATGGGGACAGTGTAGAGGGAGCTTTACTCTGTATCTAACCCCATGCTGTACCTGTCCTGGGAGTGTTTGATGGGGACAGTGTAGAGGGAGCTTTACTCTGTATCTAACCCTCTGCTGTACCTGTCCTGGGAGTGTTTGATGGGGACAGTGTAGAGGGAGCTTTACTCTGTATCTAACCCCATGCTGTACCTGTCCTGGGAGTGTTTGATGGGGACAGGGTAGAGGGAGCTTTACTCTGTATCTAACCCCGTGCTGTACCATATTTCAACTCTTTCCTGGACTCGAACGCAAGTTCTGTCGAAGGGTCATGAGGACTCGAAACGTCAACTCTTTTCTTCTCCGCTGATGCTGCCAGACCTGCTGAGTTTTTCCAGGTAATTCTCTTTTTGTTTTGGATTTCCAGCATCCGCAGTTTTTTTGTTTTTATTTATATAGAGGGACCTTTACTGTGTATCTAACCCCGTGCTGTTCCTGTCCTGGGAGAGTTTGATGGAAACAGTGTGGATGGGAACTGAGTGCTTCCTCATACTGAAGATAATGTAAATAAACATGATTTGGAAATGAGGAATTGTAAACTTTTCTATTCTTAGTTATGTTTATACCAAATGCTTGGAAATGAGCTTTACATGATTGTCAGTGTGGAAAACTGAATAACGCCAGATGTTAGGGTAGCGATAAGTTTATTTCACTGACCCTGTATAACTTTGTCTAACTGACAGCTGCGCTGTCATGACTCAGATTGAAAACATAATTCAACTCTTTCTTGCTAAACTTAAACTCTTGTATTTTCTCTTTGACAATATGAACTGTATTACAGCTGTACACTCACAGACCCACCAGTCGCAACTTTAAAAAACAAAAAGCAAAGAAAAGTACAGCACAGGAACAGGCCCTTCGGCCCTCCAAGCCTGCGCCGATCATATTGACCATCAAACTAAAACATTTTGCACTTCCGGGGTCCGTATCCCTCTATTCCCATCCTATTCATGTATTTGTCAAGCTGCCTCTTAAACCCCATAATCGTACCTGCTCCCACCACCTCCTCTGGCAGCGAATTCCAGACACTCACTACGCTCTCTGTAAAAAACTTGCCCCGCACATCTCCTCTATAGTTTTCTCCTCTCACCTTAAATCTATGTCCCCTCGTAATTGACTCTTCCACCCTGGGAAAAAGCTTCTGACTATCTACTCTGTCCATGCCACTCTTAATTTTGTAATCTTCCATCAAGTTACCCCTCAGTCTCCATCACTCTAGTGAGAACAATCTGAGTTTCTCCGACCTCTCCTCAGAGCTAATAACCTCCAGACCAGGCAGCATCCTGGTAAACCTCCTCTGCACCCTCTCCAACACCTCCATATCCTTCTGGTAATGTGGCGACCAGAACTGCACGCAATATTTCAAGTGTGGCCTAACCAAGGTTCTTCCCAGCTTTTATACTCAATACCCCTGCCGATGAAGGCAAGCATGCCATGTGCCTTCCTGACTACCTTATCCACTTGCGTTGCCACTTCCAGTGACCTGTGGACCTGTACACCCAGATCCCTCTGCCTGTCGATGCACTTAAGGGTTCTGCCATTTACTGTATAATTCCTGCCTGTATTAGACCTTCCAAAAAGCATTACCTTGAATTTGTCCAGATTAAACTCCATCTGCCATTTCTCTGCCCAAGTCTCCAACCGATCTATATCCCGTTGTATCGTTTGACAATCCTCTTCACTATCTGCAACTCCTCCAACGATAGTGTCGCCTGCAAACTTACTAATTAGCCCAGTTACATTTTCCTAATCAACTTGGCTGCTGATCACAATATCTACTCACCTCAAATCCCCTGGGAGGGTCAGTGCTGAGGGAGTGCCGCGCTGTCGGAGGGTCAGTGCTGAGGGAGTGCTGCACTGTCAGAGGGTCAGTACTGAGGGAGTGCTGCACTGTCAGAGGGTCAGTACTGAGGGAGTGCTGCGCTGTCAGAGGGTCAGTACTGAGGGAGTGCTGCACTGTCAGAGGGTCAGTACTGAGGGAGTGCTGCACTGTCAGAGGGTCAGTGCTGAGGGAGTGCTGCACTGTCAGAGGGTCAGTGCTGAGGGAGTGCCACGCTGTCAGAGAAACAGTAGTTTTGTGGATGCTCCAGCACATCCTCCCTCACACCTTCTCCTGCCTCCCAGAAACATGATAGGGTCCCCCTTGTCCTCACTTATCACCCCACCAGCCTCCGCATTCAAAGGATCATCCTCCGCCATTTCCGCCAACTCCAGCATGATGCCACCACCAAACACATCTTCCCTTCACCACCCCTGTCGGCATTCCACAGGGATCGTTCCCTCCGGGACACCCTGGTCCACTCCTCCATCACCCCCTACTCCCCAACCCCCTCCCACGGCACCTTCCCATGCAACCGCAGAAGGTGCAACACCTGCCCCTTCACTTCCTCTCTCCTCACCATCCAAGGGCCCAAACACTCCTTTCAAGTGAAGCAGCATTTCACTTGCACTTCCCTCAATTTAGTCTACTGCATTCGTTGCTCCCAATGCGGTTTCCTCTACATTGGAGAGACCAAACGCAGACTGGGTGACCACTTTGCAGAACACCTTCGGTCTGTCAGCAAGCATGACCCAGACCTCCCTGTCGCTTGCCATTTTAACACTCCACCCTGCTCTCTTGCCCACATGTCTGTCCTTGGCTTGCTGCATTGTTCCAGTGAAGCCCAATGCAAACTGGAGGAACAACACCTCATCTTCCGACTAGGCACTTTACAGCCTTCCGGACTGAATATTGAATTCAACAACTTTAGATCTTGAACTCCCTCCTCCATCCCCACCCCCTTTCTGTTTCTTCCCCCTCCTTTTTGTTTTTTCCAATAACTTATATAGATTTTTCTTTTCCCACCTATTTCCATTATTTTTAAATGTATTTCCACCCATCGTTTACCTTTTATGCCCTTTTAGTCTTATTTCACCCCAACTCCACTAGAGCTATCTGTACCTTGCTTGTCCTGATCTCCAATCTTAATTTGCATATTCTTTTAGATAATATCACCACCTTCAACACCTCTTTATTCTTTTGTCTGTGATATCTTTTGGTTATCTCCTCCTATCACTGGCTGCTTGTCCCAACAACCCCCCTCCCCTTAAACCAGCTCATATTTCAACCCCTTCCCTATTTTTGGTTAGTTCTGTCGAAGGGTCATGAGGACCCGAAACGTCAACTGTGCTCTTCTCCGCCAATGCTGCCAGACTTGCTGAGTTTTTCCAGGTAATTCTGTTTCTGTTTTAGTTTTGTGTTTACTGAACCTAGCTTTGAATTCCAGATTTAATCTACTGAAGTAAATTTCTCCCGGTTCATGTGGTGGGATTGAATTTCATGTGTGCAGAGTGATACTTGGGGCCTCTCCTTTACTCATTTCAGAACTTAATAGTTAGGCTTTTGTCTCGCACAATAACTCCAGTCCTCGGTCTTGGTGGATGTGTTGACTCTATCTTTCACATAATGCCAAGGGTGAGTGCTGCAATTCATGTCATGCTAGGGAGTGCATCTAAGACAAAGAGACCACTGAGGATTGTGGAATGTGAGGGAGGTGTTTACTTGCTAAAGAGCTGCCATTTTTTTCTGACCCTGTTCCAAACTCCTGTCCCAGGCTCCCAGCTCCAATGCTCTGTCAGGCAGCCTTCAGGGGTTAAACCAGACCTGTTCACGTGCTCAGTGTTAACACTTGACACCAGGAAACGCTCCTGAGCTCCTCGAGCCCTTCAGTCACACTAATGAGGAACTCTGACCGCCTCTAGGGTATCCGTCCCAGTCAGGGGGAGGAGGTGGTGGGGGGGTTCTCAATACAGGCTTTGTTCAAACACTTCCCACTCACACACTGAATGGCATCACTTCCTGTCTGTAGACAATGGCTGAGGTGGCACTGCCCAGCTTCTCTGAGGGAGTGAACTCTTCCATTCACCCATCATCCTGCTGCTCGCTGACTGACACTGGCCCCCAGTCTGGCAACACCTTCATTTTAAAATTCCCACTCCTCACTTCAAATCCATCTTTACATCCTACCCCCACCGCCCCCCCAACCGTTTCCCTTTCACCTCCTCCAGCCCCTACACACCTCCCAATCTCTGTAACCTCCTCCAGCCCCTACAACCCTCCCTATCTGTGTGACCTCCTCCAGCCCCTACAACCCTCCCTAAATCTGTAACCTCCTCCAGCCCCTACAACCCTCCCTATCTCTGTAACCTCCTCCAGCCCCTACAACCCTCCCTATCTCTGTAACCTCCTCCAGCCCCTACAACCCTCCCTATCTGTGTGACCTCCTCCAGCCCCTACAACACTCCCTAAATCTGTAACCTCCTCCAGCCCCTACAACCCTCCCGATCTGTGTGACCTCCTCCAGCCCCTACAACCCTCCCTATCTCTGTAACCTCCTCCAGCTCCTACACCCCTCCCTATCTCTGTAACCTCCTCCAGCCCCTACAACCCTCCCTATCTCTGTAACCTCCTCCAGCCCCTACAACCCTCCCTATCTGTGTGACCTCCTCCAGCCCCTACAACCCTCCCTATCTCTGTAACCTCCTCCAGCTCCTACACCCCTCCCTATCTCTGTAACCTCCTCCAGCTCCTACACCCCTCCCTATCTCTGTAACCTCCTCCAGCCCCTACAACCCTCCCTATCTCTGTATCTTCCTCCAGCCCCTACAACCCTCCCTATCTGTGTGACCTCCTCCAGCCCCTACAACCCTCCCTATCTCTGTAACCTCCTCCAGCTCCTACACCCCTCCCTATCTCTGTAACCTCCTCCAGCCCCTACAACCCTCCCTATCTGTGTGACCTCCTCCAGCCCCTACAACCCTCCCTATCTCTGTAACCTCCTCCAGCTCCTACACCCCTCCCTATCTCTGTAACCTCCTCCAGCCCCTACAACCCTCCCTATCTCTGTAACCTCCTCCAGCCCCTACAACCTTCCCTATCTGTGTGACCTCCTCCAGCCCCTACAACCCTCCCTATCTCTGTAACCTCCTCCAGCTCCTAGACCCCTCCCTATCTCTGTAACCTCCTCCAGCCCCTACAACCCTCCCTATCTCTGTAACCTCCTCCAGCTCCTACACCCCTCCCTATCTCTGTAACCTCCTCCAGCCCCTACAACCCTCCCTATCTCTGTAACCTCCTCCAGCCCCAACAACCCTCCCTATCTCTGTAACCTCCTTCAGCCCCTACAACCCTCCCTATCTCTGTAACCTCCTCCAGCCCCAACAACCCTCCCTATCTCTGTAACCTCCTCCAGCCCCTACACCGCTCCCTATCTCTGTAACCTCCTCCAGTCCCTACAACCCTCCCTATCTCTGTAACCTCCTCCAGCTGCTACAACCCTCTGAGATGAGATCTGTGCGCTCCTCCCAATTCCGGCCTCTTGACCATCCCCCGATTCTCATCGCTCCACCATTGGCGGCCGTGCCTTCAGCTGCCTGGGGGGGGTCCTGAGCTCTGGGATTCCCTCCCTAAACCTCTCCACCTCTCCCACTCTCTCTCTCCTCCTTTAAGATGCTCCTTAAAACTGATCTCTTTGTCCAAGCTTGTGATCACCTGTCCCTAATGTCTCCTGATGTGGCTCGGGGAGAGATTTCCCCCTGATTTTTGCTGCTGTAAAACACCTTGGGCGTGATTTACAACATTATAAAAGGGTTGTCTGAAATGTAAGATGAGTGTGTGAGAGTGTGTGTGTGAGAGTGTGTGTGTGTGTGTGTGTGTGTGTATGTGTGTGTGTGAGTGCGTGAGTGTGTGAGTGTGTGTATGTGTGAGTGTGTGTGTGAGAGTGTGAGTGTGTGTGTGTGTATGTGTGAGAGTGTGTGTGAGAGTGAGTGTGTGAGTGTGTGTGTGTGTATGTGAGTGTGTGTGAGTGTGTGTGTGTGAGTGTGTGTGTGAGTGTGTGTGAGTGTGTGTGAGTGAGTGTGTGAGTGTGAGTGAGTGTGTGAGTGTGTGTGTGAGTGTGAGTGTGTGAGTGTGTGTGTGAATGTGTGTGTGAGAGTGTGTGAGTGAGTGTGTGAGTGAGTGTGTGTGTGTGTGTGTGAGTGTGTGAGTGTGTGTGTGAGTGAGTGTGTGTGTGAGTGAGTGTGTTTGAGTGAGTGTGAGTGAGTGTGTGAGAGTGAGTGTGTGAGAGTGAGTGTGTGAGAGCGTGTGTGTGAGAGCGTGCATGTGAGGGAGTGTGCGTGTGAGAGTGTGAGTGTGTGTGTTAGAGAGTGTGTGTGTGTTAGAGAGTGAGTGTGTGAGTGTGTGTGAGAACGTGAGTGTGTGTGAGAATGTGAGTGAGTGAGTGTGAGAGAAGGGAGGGATCGCGGATGAGTCCCAGAGTGGTAAAGTTATACAGCGCAGAAACAGGCCCTTCAGCCCATCGTGTCCGTGCCGGCCATCAAGCCCCATATCTGCCTCTAAGATAAAAGCAAAAAAAAACTGCGGATGCTGGAAATCCAAAACAGAAACAAAAATACCTGAAAAAACTCAGCAGGTCTGACAGCATCTGCGGAGAGGGACACATTTAACGTTTCCAGTCCGTATGACCCTTCAACAGAACTAAGTAAAAGTAGAAAAGAGGTGAAGTTTAATCTATCTCTTCTAATCCCGTTTTCCAGCACTTGGTCCCTGTGGCGTTAAGTGCTGGTCTAAATACTTCTTCAATGCTGTGGGGATTCCTGACTGTCTCTCCCCTCAGTGCGGTGGGGGGGTGGGTGGGGAGGTGGTTGCTGCCTCTGTCTCTCCTCTCAGGCAGGTTGGGTGGGGTGGGGTGGTTGCTGAGGGACGGGGTGGGTTCCTGCTGGCCAGATCAAAGCAGTCACACCCTTGTCCCTGAAACCACCCAGGCAGCAGCTCTGAAGCTGAGGGGTGCTGAGAGATGGGAGAATGGAGGGAGGCACAAAATAAACTCTGCCTCCACCTGACAACCCTCCCGGAGCACTTTAAACCTTCTCCCCAACATCTCACAACTCTGGGGGTGGGGGGGTGGGGGTGCGGGGGGGACGCACAGAAAGAGAGGGGGGAGCAGGATTAGAGAGGGAGAGAGAATTAGAGAGATAGAGACAATTAGAAGGAGAGAGAGAGAGAGAATTAGAGAGAGAGAGAGAGAGAGAGAGAGAGAGGGAGGGAGAATGGTTTTGGGGAGACGGGAGAGGGGAGACGGGGGCTTACATACCTGTGTTATCCGCTTTTCCCCCCACCCTCGGTGAGTGTCTAGACTGAGCACCTGACTCAGCTCCGCTGTGCCTGACAAACAGGAGACTTGGTTGTTGCTCCAATTCCTCTACTGAGTGACGCTGATTCAGCACCAGAAATGCTCTCCGCCCTCTTTTCACACTCAACCCCTCCCGTCCCCTCCCCTCCCATTCCACACTCTCTCTCTCTCTCTCTCTCTCTCTCTCTCTCTCTATCCCCCCTCCCACCTTTGCCCCGGGTCTCTGTGCCCTCGACCCCCTCTGCCTCTTATTGCTCTATCCCTTCCCCTCCCCACTGAAACCTTCTTTGTGTCTCTCTCTATCTCCCTGCCTCTTTGTCCCTCCCTCTCTTTCTCTCTCTCCCCGCCTCCCCACTCTCTCTCCCCCCTTCCCCACTCTCTCTCCCCCCCTTCTCCACTCTCTCTCCCCCCTCACACTTTCTCTCCCCCCTCACACTTTCTCTCCCCCCTTCCTACTTACTCTCCCCCCTCCCCACTTTCTCTCTCCCCCTTTCTCTCTCTCCCACCTTTCTCTCGCTCTCTCCCCCCTTTCTTTCTCTCTCTCTCTCTCTTTCCCTCCCCTTTCTCTCTCTCTCCCTCCCCCTTTCTCTCTCTCTCCCTCCCCCTTTCTCTCGTCCCCCTTTTCTCACCCCTCCCCTTTCTCTCTCTCTCCCTTCTTTCTCTCTCTCTCTCCCTTCTTTCTCTCTCTCTCTCTCTCCCCCTTTCTCTCTCTCTCCCCCATTTCTCTCTCTCTTCCCCCCTTTCTCTCTCACTTTCTCCCTCCCCCTTTCTCTCTCTCTCTCCCTCCCCCTTTCCCTCTCTCCCTCCCCCTTTCTCCCTCTCTCCCTCCCCCTTTCTCTCTCTCTCCCTCCCCCTTTCCCTCTCTCCCTCCCCCTTTCTCCCTCTCTCCCTCCCCCTTTCTCTCTCTCTCTCCCTCCCCCTTTCTCTCTCTCTCCCTCCCCCTTTCTCACTCTCTCCCTCCCCCTTTCTCTCTCTCTCTCCCTCCCCCTTTCTCTCTCTCCCTCCCCCTTTCTCCCTCTCTCCCTCCCCCTTTCTCTCTCTCTCCCTCCCCCTTTCCCTCTCTCCCTCCCCCTTTCCCTCTCTCCCTCCCCCTTTCTCTCTCTCTCCCTCCCCCTTTCTCTCTCTCCCCCTTCTTTCTTCCTCTCTCTCCCCCTTTCTCTCTCTCCCCCTTTCTCTCTCTCTACCCCTTTCTCTCTCTCTCCCCCCTTTCTCCCCCTTTCTCACTCCCCCCTTCTCTCTCCCCCCTTCTCTCTGCCCCTTTCTCTCCCCCCTTTCCTACTTTCTCTCCCCCCTCCCCATTTTCTCTCCACCCTCCCCACTTTCTCTCTCCCCCTTTCTCTCTCTCCCACCTTTCTCTCTCTCTCTCTCTCTCCCTCCCCCTTTCTCTCTCTCTCCCTCCCCCTTTCTCTCGTCCCCCTTTTCTCACCCCTCCCCTTTCTCTCTCTCTCTCTCCCTTCTTTCTCTCTCTCTCCCTTCTTTCTCTCTCTCTCTCTCCCCCTTTCTCTCTCTCTCTCCCCCATTTCTCTCTCTCTTCCCCCCTTTCTCTCTCACTTTCTCCCTCCCCCTTTCTCTCTCTCTCTCCCTCCCCCTTTCCCTCTCTCCCTCCCCCTTTCTCTCTCTCTCCCTCCCCCTTTCTCTCTCTCCCCCTTCTTTCTTCCTCTCTCTCCCCCTTTCTCTCTCTCCCCCTTTCTCTCTCTCCCCCTTTCTCTCTCTCTCCCCTTTCCCTCTCTCTCCCCTTTCCCTCTCTCTACCCCTTTCTCTCTCTCTCCCCCCTTTCTCCCCCTTTCTCACTCCCCCCTTCTCTCTCCCCCCTTCTCTCTGCCCCTTTCTCTCCCCCCTTTCTCTCTCCCCCCCTTCTCTCCCCCCTTCACTCCCCCTTTTCTCTCCCCCCTTCTCTCTCCCCCTTTCTCTCTCTCCCCCCTTTCTCTCTCCCCCCTTTCTCTCTTCCCCCCTTTCTCGCTCTCTCTCGCTTCTTTCTCTCTCTCTCTCCCATCTTTCTCTCTCTCTCCCCCTTTCCCTCTCTCCCCTTTCTCTCTCTCCCTCCTTTCTCTCTCACCCTCCTTTCTCTCTCCCTTCTTTCTCTCTCTCCCTCCCCCTTTCTCTCTCTCTCCCTCCCTCCTTTCTCTCTCTCCTTCTCCCTTCTTTCTCTCTCTCTCCCCCTTTCTCTCTCTCTCCCTTCTTTCTCTCTCTCTCTCTCCCTCCCCCTTTCTCTCTCTCTCCCTTCTTTCTCTCTCCCTCCCCCTTTCTCTCTCTCTCTCCCCCTTTCTCTCTTTCTCCCCCTTTCTCTATATCTCCCCCTTTCTCTCTCCCCCCTTTCTCTCCCCCTTTCTCTCTCCCCCTTTCTCTCTCTCCCCCCTTTCTCTCTCCCCCCCACTCTTTCTCACTCACCCCCCCATTCTTTCTCTCTCTCCCCCCGCCCACTCTTTCTCTCTCCCCTCCTCCACTCTTTCTCTCTCTCCCCCCATTCTCTCTCTCCCCCCACTCTCTCTCTCCCCCCTCTCTCTCTCCCCCCCACTCTCTGTCTCCTCCCCCACTCTCTCTCCCCCACTCTCTCTCCCCCACTCTCTCTCCCCCACTCTCTCTCCCCCACTCTCTCTCCCCCACTCTCTCTCTCCGTCACTCTTTCTCTCTCTTTCTCTATCTCCTACCACTCTTCTCTTTCTCTCTCCCCACCACCGCCCCCCCCCACAAATGCTCTTTCTCACATCTCCTCTATCTCCCTTCTTACTTAATTTCCCCCACGTCTCTGATTTTCCCTCTCCCTTTTTCTGTCTCTCTCGGTTTTAGACCATAAGACATAGGAGCAAAAATTGGGCCATTCGGCCCATCGAGTCTGCTCCGCCATTCAATCATGGCTGAGAAGTTTCTCAACCCCATTCTACCGCCTTCTCCCCGTAACCTTTGATCCCCCTTACCAATCAAGAACCTATCTATCTCGCTCTTAAATGCACTCAATGACTCGGTCTCCACATCCTTCTGTGGCAATGAATTCCTATTTAAATTCCTCATCGATTGCCTCATTTTCTATTGCCTGTACATGACTGGGAGTGTGGGAATTTAATTACAGAGACCAGAAATTTGATATGGAAGGGTACCAGAAAGATCTGAAGCAGGAGATCCAGTCTAATAATTGCTGCGGGGCAAACCGATTGTGGGTTGCTTGATGGAAGTTTTTGATATAATACACAACATCTGCAAAATAACAAGGGTTATCGTATCACATCCAAGTGTCTCAGGAGGATGTGTGTAAAACTAAATCTTCCATAGAATAAAACACAGGAAACCTGCCCAGCACTGAGAATCCAAGGGAGTGCCGCTCTGTCAGAGGGTCAGTGCTGAGGGAGTGCCGCTCTGTCAGAGGGTCAGTACTGAGGGAGTGCCGCACTGTCGGAGGGTCAGTGCTGAGGGAGTGCTGCACTGTCAGAGGGTCAGTGCTGAGGGAGTGCTGCACTGTCAGAGGGTCAGTGCTGAGGGAGTGCTGCACTGTCTGAGGGTCAGTACTGAGGGAGTGCTGCACTGTCTGAGGGTCAGTACTGAGGGAGTGTTGCAATGTTGGAGGTTCAGTACCAAGGGAGCACTGCACGGTTGGAGGGTCAATAATGAGTGAGTGCTGCACAGTCTGAGATTCAGTACTGAGGAGTGCTGCATTGTTGGAGGGCCAGTACTGAGGGGACCCTCCTGCCTTGTAACCTCCTCCAACCCCTCCAAACCCTCCCTATCTCTATAACCTCCTCTAACCCCTCCAACCCTACCTATCTCTGTAACCTCCTCCAGCCCCTACAACCCTATCTCTGTAACCTCCTCCAGCTCCTACAACCCTCCCTATCTCTGTAACCTCCTCCAGCCCCTACAACCATCCCTATCTCTGTAACCTCCTCCAGCCCCTACAGCCCTCGCTATCTCTGTAACCTCCTCCAGCCCCCTACAACCCTCCCTATCTCTGTAACCTCCTCCAGCCCCCAACAACCCTCCCTATCTCTGTAACCTCCTCCAGCCCCTACAACCCTCCGAGATCTCTGCGCTCCTCCAATTCCGGCCTCTTGACCATCCCCCGATTCCCATCGCTCCACCATTGGCGGCCGTGCCTTCAGCTGCCTGGGGGGGGGGTGGTGCTGAGCTCTGGAATTCCCTCCCTCTTGTCCTCAAAGACTGCTCTCACGGCATTTGTACCTTTGAACATTTTTTTCATATTTGCTGATGTGGTTCCTTGTCTGATGTGAAAATTACTCCGCAGCTGTGCCCTGTGGGTATCAGTTTTGATTGTTCAAAGCCGTAGCTGTGTGGCCTCACAGGGTTGGTACTATGTAATGAGAGCTTCTCAGGAAGCGACCAAACACCAAGATAAATCAATATCTTTCAGGGGCAGAGAGAGAGAGAGAGATATCGAGTGAGAAAGAGATATCAAGAGAGAGAGAGAGATATATCGAGAGAGAGAGAGAGATATCGAGAGAGAGAGAGATATCGAGAGAGAGAGAGAGAGAGATATATCGAGAGAGAGAGAGAGAGATATCGAGAGAGAGAGAAAGATATCGAGAGAGAGAGAGAGAGATATCGAGAGAGAGAGATATCGAGAGAGAGAGGTATCGAGAGAGAGAGAGAGATATCGAGAGAGAGAGAGAGAGAGAGAGGGATATCGAGAGAGAGAGAGATATCGAGAGAGATATCGAGAGAGAGAGATATCGATCGAGAGAGAGAGATATCGAGAGAGAGAGGGGGATGTCGAGAGAGAGAGGAGAGAGATATCGAGAGAGAGAGATATCGAGAGAGAGAGAGAGATATCGAGAGAGAGAGATATCAAGAGAGAGAGAGGGATATGGAGAGAGAGAGATATCGAGAGAGATATCGAGAGAGAGAGATACAGAAGAGATATCGTGAGAGAGGGATATCGAGAGAGAGAGAGATATCGAGAGAGAGAAATATCGCGAGAGAGGGGTATTAAGAGAGAGAGATATCGAGAGAGAGATATCGAGAGAGAGATATATCGAGAGAAAGAGAGAGATATTGAGAGAGAGATACCGAGAGAGAGAGAGAGAGAGATATCGAGAGAGAGAGAGATATCGAGAGAGAGAGAGATATCGAGAGAGAGAGAGAGAGATATCGAGAGAGAGAGAGATCGAGAGAGAGAGGGGGATGTCGAGAGAGAGAGGAGAGAGATATCGAGAGAGAGAGATATTGAGAGAGAGAGATATCGAGAGAGAGAGAGAGATATCGAGAGAGAGACATATCGAGAGAGAGAGAGGGATATGGAGAGAGAGATATCAAGAGAGATATCGAGAGAGAGAGATACAGAAGAGATATCGTGAGAGAGGGATATCGAGAGAGAGATATCGAGAGAGAGAAATATCGCGAGAGAGGGGTATCAAGAGAGAGAGATATCGAGAGAGAGAGATATCGAGAGAGAGATATATCGAGAGAAAGAGAGAGATATTGAGAGAGAGAGATACCGAGAGAGAGAGAGAGAGAGATATCGAGAGAGAGAGATATCGAGAGAGAGAGAGAGATATCGAGAGAGAGAGATATCGAGAGAGAGAAGGATATCGAGACAGAGAGAGGGATATCGAGAGAGAGAGATATCGAGAGAGATATTGAGAGAGAGAAATATCGAGAGAGATATCGAGAGAGAGGGATATCGAGAGAGAGAGATACCAAGAGAGAGAACGAGGGAGAGAGGGGGATATCGAGAGAGAGAGAGAGAGAGAGAGAGAGAGAGAGATCGGAGAGAGAGATATCGAGAGAGAGAGAGAGAGAGAGATATCGAGAGAGAGGGATATCAAGAGAGAGATGGAGAAAGATATCGAGAGAGAGGGATATCGAGAGAGAGAGATATCGAGAGAGAGAGAGAGATATCGAGAGAGAGAGATATCGAGAGAGAGAGAGATATCGAGAGAGAGAGAGATATCGAGAGAGAGAGAGATCGAGAGAGAGAGGGGGATGTCGAGAGAGAGAGGAGAGAGATATCGAGAGAGAGAGATATCGAGAGAGAGAGATATCGAGAGAGAGAGAGAGATATCGAGAGAGAGACATATCGAGAGAGAGAGAGGGATATGGAGAGAGAGATATCGAGAGAGATATCGAGAGAGAGAGATACAGAAGAGATATCGTGAGGGAGGGATATCGAGAGAGAGATATCAAGAGAGAGAAATATCGCGAGAGAGGGGTATCAAGAGAGAAAGATATCGAGAGAGAGAGATATCGAGAGAGAGATATATCGAGAAAAAGAGAGAGATATTGAGAGAGAGAGATACCGAGAGAGAGAGAGAGAGAGATATCGAGAGAGAGAGATATCGAGAGAGAGAGAGAGATATCGAGAGAGAGAGATATCGAGAGAGAGAAGGATATCGAGACAGAGAGAGGGATATCGAGAGAGAGAGATATCGAGAGAGATATTGAGAGAGAGAAATATCGAGAGAGATATCGAGAGAGAGGGATATCGAGAGAGAGGGATATCGAGAGAGAGGGATATCGAGAAAGAGAGATATCGAGAGAGAGAGAGATATCGAGAGAGAGAGAGAGAGATATTGAGAGAGCGAGAGAGATATCGAGAGAGAGAGGAGAGAGATATCGAGAGAGAGAGATATCGAGAGAGAGAGATACCAAGAGAGAGAACGAGGGAGAGAGAGGGATATCGAGAGAGAGAGAGAGAGAGAGAGAGAGAGAGATCGGAGAGAGAGATATCGAGAGAGAGAGAGAGAGAGATATCGAGAGAGAGGGATATCAAGAGAGAGAAGGAGAAAGATATCGAGAGAGAGGGATATCGAGAGAGAGAGAGAGATATCGAGAGAGAGAGAGAGATATCGAGAGAGAGAGAGATATCGAGAGAGAGAGATAGTGAGAGAGAGAGATATCGAGAGCGAGAGAGATATCGAGAGAGAGAGAGAGATATATCAAGAGAGAGAGTGAGGGAGAGAGAGGGATATCGAGAGAGAGAGAGAGAGAGAAATATCGAGAGAGAGTGATATCGAGAGAGAGATATCGAGAGGGAGAGATAACGAGAGAGAGAGAGAGAGAGATATTGAGAGAGAGAGCAAGGGAGAGAGAGGGATATCAAGAGAGAGAGAGAGATATCGAGAGAGAGATATAGAGAGAGTGAGATATCGAGATAGAATCGACAGATATCAAGAGAGAGAGATATCGAGAGAGAGAAAGATTGAGAGAGAGAGAGATATATAGAGAGAGAGAGCTATCGAGTGAGAGAGAGATATCGTGAGAGAGAGAGAGATATAGAGAGAGAGAGATATCGAGAGAGAGAGAGAGATATTGAGAGAGAGATATCGAGAGAGAGAGAGAGATATCGAGATAGAGAGGGATATCGAGAGAGAGAGAGATATCGAGAGAGGGATAGAGAGATATCGAGCGAGGGAGAGAGAGATATCGAGAGAGGGAGAGAGAGATAGCGAGAGAGAGAGAGAGAGATATCGAGAGAGAGAGATATCGAGAGAGAAAGAGATATCGAG
This sequence comes from Carcharodon carcharias, assembly GCF_017639515.1. Classification (NCBI taxonomy): domain Eukaryota; kingdom Metazoa; phylum Chordata; class Chondrichthyes; order Lamniformes; family Lamnidae; genus Carcharodon; species Carcharodon carcharias. Next base: position 2,869,482 of record NW_024470665.1, on the reverse strand, counting down.
AGGGAGAGAGAGATATCAATAGAGAGAGATAGAGATATCGAGAGAGAGAGATATCGAGTGAGAGGGATATCGAGAGAGAGAGATATCGAGAGAGAGTGAGATATTGAGAGAGAGATATATCGAGAGGGATAGAGAGATATCTAGAAAGGGAGAGAGAGATATCGAGAGAGGGAGATATCGGGAGAGAGAGATATCGAGAGAGAGGGATATCGAGAGAGAGAGAGAGACATCGAGAGAGAGAGAGAGATATCGAGAGAGAGAGATATCGAGAGAGAGAGATAGCGAGAGAGAGATATCGAGAGAGAGAGCGATATCGAGAGAGAGAGAGAGAGATATAGAGAGAGAGAGATATTGAGAGAGATATCGAGAGAGAGAGATATCGAGAGAGAGATAGAGAGAGAGATATCGAGAGAGAGAGAGCGAGATATATCGAGAGAGAGAGCGAGGGAGAGAGAGGGATATCGGTCGAGAGAGAGAGAGAGAGAGAAATATTGAGAGAGAGTGATATCGAGAGAGAGATATCGAGAGAGAGAGAGAAAGATATCGAGAGAGAGAGCAAGGGAGAGAGAGGGATATCAAGAGAGAGAGAGAGATATCGAGAGAGAGATATAGAGAGAGTGAGATATCTATACAGATATCGACAGATATCAAGAGAGAGAGATATCGAGAGAGAGAGAGAGATATAGAGAGAGAGAGCTATCGAGCAAGAGAGAGATATCGTGAGAGTGAGAGAGATATAGAGAGAGAGAGATATCGAGAGAGAGAGAGAGCTATTGAGAGAGAGATATATAGAGAGAGAGAGATATCGAGATAGAGAGGGATATCGAGAGAGAGAGAGATATCGAGAGAGGGAGAGAGAGATATCGAGCGAGGGAGAGAGAGATATCGAGAGAGGGAGAGAGAGATATTGAGAGAGAGAGATATCGAGAGAGAAAGAGATATCGAGAGAGAGAGAGAGATATCAATAGAGAGAGAGAGAGATATCGAGAGAGAGAGATATCGAGAGAGATATCGAGAGAGGGATAGAGAGATATTGAGAGAGGGAGAGAGAGATATCGACAGAGAGAGATATCGAGAAAGAGAGAGATATTGAGAGGGAGAGAGAGATAGTGAGAGCGGGAGAGAGAGATATCGAGAGAGGGAGATATCGAGAGAGAGAGATATCGAGAGAGAGGGACATCGAGAGAGAGAGATATCAAGAGAGAGATATATCGAGAGGGATAGAGAGATATCGAGAGAGGGATAGAGAGATATCAAGAGAGGGAGATATCGAGAGAGAGAGAGAGAGATATTGAGAGAGAGATATTGAGAGAGAGAGAGAGAGATATCGAGATAGAGTGGGATATCGAGAGAAAGAGAGATATCGAGAGAGAGAGATATCGAGAGAGGGAGAGAGAGATATCAAGCGAGGGAGAAAGCGATATCGAGCGAGGGAGAGAGAGATATCGAGAGAGGGAGAGAGAGATATCGAGAGAGAGAGAGAGATATCGAGAGCGAGAGATATCGAGAGAGAAAGAGATATCGAGAGGGGGAGAGAGATATCGATAGAGAGAGAAAGAGATATCGAGAGAGAGAGATATCGAGAGAGGGATAGAGAGATATTGAGAGAGGGAGAGAGAGATATCGACAGAGAGATATCGAGAAAGAGAGAGATATCGAGAGGGAGAGAGAGATATCGAGAGAGGGACAGAGAGATATCGAGAGAGGGAGATATCGAGAGAGAGAGATATCGAGAGAGAGAGAGATATCGAGAGAGAGAGATATCGAGAGAGAGATATATCGAGAGGGCTAGAGAGATATCTAGAAAGGGAGAGAGAGATATCGAGAGAGAGGGATATCGAGAGAGAGAGATATCGAGAGAGAGAGAGCTATCGAGAGAGAGAGATATCGAGAGGGAGAGAGAGATATCGAGAGAGGGAGAGAGAGGTATCATGAGAAGGAGAGGGAGATATCGAGAGAGGGAGAGAGAGATATCGAGAGAGGGAGATATCAGGAGATGGAGATATCGAGAGAGAGAGATATCGAGAGAGAGAGATATCGAGAGAGATATCGAGAGATATCGAGAGAGAGAGAGATATCGAGAGAGAGAGATATCGAGAGAGAGATATAGAGAGAGAGATATCGAGCGAGAAAGCGAAATCGAGAGAGAGAGACAGAGATATCGAGAGAGAGAGGGATATTGAGAGGGAGAGAGATATCGAGAGAGAGAGAGATATCGAGAGAGGGAGAGCAAGATATCGAGAGAGGGAGATATCGAGAGAGGTAGATATCGAGAGAGTGAGATATCGAGGGAGAGATATATCGAGAGAGAGAGAGATATTGAGAGAGACAGATATCCAGAGAGGGAGAGAGAGATATCGAGAGAGGGAGAGAGATATATCGAGAGAGGGAGAGAGAGATATCGAGAGGGAGAGAGAGATATGGAGAGAGAGAGAGAGATATGGAGAGAGAGAGATATCGAGAGAGAGAGAGGGATATGGAGAGAGAGAGATATCGAGAGAGATATGGAGAGAGAGAGATACAGAAGAGATATCGTGAGAGAGGGATATCGAGAGAGAGAGATATCGAGAGAGAGAAATATCGCGAGAGAGGGGTATTAAGCGAGAGAGATATCGAGAGAGAGAGATATCGAGAGAGAGATATATCGAGAGAAAGAGAGAGATATTGAGAGAGAGAGATACCGAGAGAGAGAGAGAGAGAGATATCGAGAGAGAGATATCGAGAGAGAGATATCGAGAGAGAGAGAGATATCGAGAGAGAGAGATATCGAGAGAGGGAGAGAGAGATATCAAGCGAGGGAGAGAGCGATATCGAGCGAGGGAGAGAGAGATATCGAGAGAGGGAGAGAGAGATATCGAGAGAGAGAGAGAGATATCGAGAGCGAGAGATATCGAGAGAGAAAGAGATATCGAGAAGGGGAGAGAGATATCGATAGAGAGAGAAAGAGATATCGAGAGAGAGAGATATCGAGAGAGATATCGAGAGAGATATCGAGAGAGGGATAGAGAGATATTGAGAGAGGGAGAGAGAGATATCAACAGAGAGAGATATCGAGAGAGAGAGATATCGAGAGAGATATTGAGAGAGAGAGATGTCGAGAGAGAGAGATATCGAGAGAGATATTGAGAGAGAGAGATATCGAGAGAGCGAGATATCGAGAGAGAGAGAGAGAGAGATATCGAGAGAGAGAGAGCGAGATATATCGAGAGAGAAAGCGAGGGAGAGAGAGGGATATCGGTCGAGAGAGAGAGAGAGAGAAATACCGAGAGAGAGTGATATCGAGAGAGAGAGAGAGATATCGAGAGCGAGAGATATCGAGAGAGAAAGAGATATCGAGAAGGGGAGAGAGATATCGATAGAGAGAGAAAGAGATATCGAGAGAGAGAGATATCGAGAGAGATATCGAGAGAGGGATAGAGAGATATTGAGAGAGGGAGAGAGAGATATCAACAGAGAGAGATATCGAGAGAGAGAGATATCGAGAGAGATATTGAGAGAGAGAGATGTCGAGAGAGAGAGATATCGAGAGAGATATTGAGAGAGAGAGATATCGAGAGAGAGAGATATCGAGAGAGAGAGAGAGAGAGAGAGATATCGAGAGAGACAGAGCGAGATATATCGAGAGAGAGAGCAAGGGAGATAGAGGGATATCGGTCGAGAGAGAGAGAGAGAGAAATATCGAGAGAGAGTGATATCGAGAGAGAGATACCGAGAGAGAGAGAGAAAGATATCGAGCGAGAGAGCAAGGGAGAGAGAGGGATATCAAGAGAGAGAAAGATATCGAGAGAGAGATATAGAGAGAGTGAGATATCGATATAGATATCGACAGATATCAAGAGAGAGAGATATCGAGAGAGAGAGAGAGAGATATCAAGAGAGAGATATATCGAGAGGGATAGAGAGATATCGAGAGAGGGATAGAGAGATATCAAGAGCGGGAGATATCGAGAGAGAGAGAGAGAGATATTGAGAGAGAGATATTGAGAGAGAGAGATATCGAGATAGAGAGGGATATCGAGAGAGAGAGAGATATCGAGAGAGAGAGATATTGAGAGAGATATCGAGAGAGGGATAGAGAGATATTGAGAGAGGGAGGGAGAGATATCGACAGAGAGAGATATAGAGAAAGTGAGAGATATCGAGATGGAGAGAGAGATAGCGAGAGAGGGAGAGGGAGATATTGAGAGAGGGAGATATCGAGAGAGAGAGATATCGAGAGAGAGGGATATCGAGAGAGAGAGAGATATCAAGAGAGAGATATATCGAGAGGGATAGAGAGATATCGAGAGGGGGATAGAGAGATGTCAAGAGAGGGAGATATCGAGAGAGAGAGAGAGAGATATTGAGAGAGAGATATTGAGAGAGAGAGAGAGAGATATTGAGATAGAGAGGGATATCGAGAGAGAGAGAGATATCGAGAGAGAGAGATATCGAGAGAGAGATATAGAGAGAGTGAGATATCGATATAGATATCGACAGATATCACGAGAGAGAGATATCGAGAGAGAGAGAGAGAGATATAGAGAGAGAGAGCTATCGAGCAAGAGAGAGATATCGTGAGAGTGAGAGAGATATAGAGAGAGAGAGATATCGAGAGAGAGAGAGAGATATTGAGAGAGAGATATATAGAGAGAGAGAGATATCGAGATAGAGAGGGATATCGAGAGAGAGAGAGATATCGAGAGAGGGAGAGAGAGATATCGAGCGAGGGAGAGAGAGATATCGAGAGAGGGAGAGAGAGATATCGAGAGAGAGAGAGAGATATCGAGAGCGAGAGATATCGAGAGAGAAAGAGATATCGAGAAGGGGAGAGAGATATCGATAGAGAGAGAAAGATATATCGAGAGAGAGAGATATCGAGAGAGGGATAGAGAGATATTGAGAGAGGGAGAGAGAGATATCGACAGAGAGATATCGAGAAGGAGAGAGATATCGAGAGGGAGAGAGAGATATCGAGAGAGGGAGAGAGAGATATCGAGAGAGGGAGATATCGAGAGAGAGAGATATCGAGAGAGAAGGATATCGAGAGAGAGAGATATCGAGAGAGAGAGATATCGAGAGGGCTAGAGAGATATCTAGAAAGGGAGAGAGAGATATCGAGAGAGAGGGATATCGAGAGAGAGAGATATCGAGAGAGAGAGAGCTATCGAGAGAGAGAGATATCGAGAGGGAGAGAGAGATATCGAGAGAGGGAGATATCAGGAGATGGAGATATCGAGAGAGAGAGATATCGAGAGAGAGAGATATCGAGAGAGATATCGAGAGATATCGAGAGAGAGAGAGATATCGAGAGAGAGAGATATCGAGAGAGAGATATAGAGAGAGAGATATCGAGCGAGAAAGCGAAATCGAGAGAGAGAGACAGAGATATCGAGAGAGTGGGAGAGATATTGAGAGAGAGATATATATATAGAGAGAGAGATATTGAGAGAGAGAGGGATATTGAGAGGGAGAGAGATATCGAGAGAGAGAGAGATATCGAGAGAGGGAGAGCGAGATATCGAGAGAGGGAGATATCCAGAGAGGGAGATATCGAGAGAGTGAGATATCGAGGGAGAGATATATCGAGAGAGAGAGAGATATTGAGAGAGACAGATATCCAGAGAGGGAGAGAGAGATATCGAGAGAGGGAGAGAGATATATCGAGAGAGGGAGAGAGAGATATCAAGAGGGAGAGAGAGATATCGAGAGGGAGAGAGAGATATCGAGAGAGCGAGATATCGAGAGAGAGAGATGTCGAGAGCGAGGGAGATATCGAGAGAGTGAGATATTGAGGGAGTGAGATATCGAGAGAGAGAGAGATATTGAGAGAGAGAGATATCCAGAGAGGGAGAGAGAGATATCAAGAGAGGGAGAGAAGTATATCGAGAGAGGGAGAGAGAGATATCGAGAGGGAGAGAGAGATATGGAGAGAGAGAGAGAGATATCGAGAGAGAGAGAGGGATATGGAGAGAGAGAGATATCGAGAGAGATATGGAGAGAGAGAGATACAGAAGAGATATCGTGAGAGAGGGATATCGAGAGAGAGAGATATCGAGAGAGAGAAATATCGCGAGAGAGGGGTATTAAGCGAGAGAGATATCGAGAGAGAGAGATATCGAGAGAGAGATATATCGAGAGAAAGAGAGAGATATTGAGAGAGAGAGATACCGAGAGAGAGAGAGAGAGATATCGAGAGAGAGATATCGAGAGAGAGATATCGAGAGAGAGAGAGATATCGAGAGAGAGAGATATCGATCGAGAGAGAGAGATATCGAGAGAGAGAGGGGGATGTCGAGAGAGAGAGGAGAGAGATATCAAGAGAGAGAGATATCGAGAGAGAGAGATATCGAGAGGGAGAGAGAGATATTGAGAGAAAGAGAGAGATATCGAGAGAGAGAGATATCGAGAGAGAGAGAGAGATATCGAGAGAGAGACATATCGAGAGAGAGAGAGGGATATGGAGAGAGAGAGATATCGAGAGAGATATCGAGAGAGAGAGATACAGAAGAGATATCGTGAGAGAGGGATATCGAGAGAGAGAGATATCGAGAGAGAGAAATATCGAGAGAGAGATATATCGAGAGAAAGAGAGAAATATTGAGAGAGAGAGATACCGAGAGAGAGAGAGAGAGAGATATCGAGAGAGAGAGATATCGAGAGAGAGAGAGATATCGAGAGAGAGAGATATCAAGAGAGAGAAGGATATCGAGACAGAGAGAGGGATATCGAGAGAGAGAGATATCGAGAGAGATATCGAGAGAGAGGGATATCGAGAGAGATATCGAGAGAGAGGGATATCGAGAGAGAGGGATATCGAGAGAGAGGGTTATCGAGAAAGAGAGATATCGAGAGAGAGAGAGATATCGAGAGAGAGAGAGATATTGAGAGAGCGAGAGAGATATCGAGAGAGAGAGAGAAAGATATCGAGAGAGAGAGCAAGGGAGAGAGAGGGATATCGAGAGAGAGAGATATCGAGAGAGAGATATAGAGAGAGTGAGATATCGATATAGATATCGACAGATATCAAGAGAGAGAGATATCGAGAGACAGAGAGAGAGATATAGAGAGAGAGAGCTATCAAGCAAGAGAGAGAGATATTGAGAGAGAGATATATATAGAGAGAGAGATATCGAGATAGAGAGGGATATCGAGAGAGAGAGAGATATCGAGAGAGGGAGAGAGAGATATCGAGTGAGGGAGAGAGATATCGAGCGAGGGAGAGAGAGATATCGAGAGAGGGAGAGAGAGATATTGAGAGAGAGAGATATCGAGAGAGAAAGAGATATCGAGAGAGAGAGAGATATCAATAGAGAGAGAGAGAGATATCGAGAGAGAGAGATATTGAGAGAGATATCGAGAGAGGGATAGAGAGATATTGAGAGAGGGAGAGAGAGATATCGACAGAGAGAGATATCGAGAAAGAGAGAGATATCGAGAGGGAGAGAGAGATAGCGAGAGAGGGTGAGAGAGATATCGAGAGAGAGAGATATCGAGAGAGATGGAGAGATATTGAGAGAGTGATATATATAGAGATAGAGATATCGAGATGGAGAGGGATATCGAGATAGAGAGAGATATCGAGAGAGGGAGAGAGATATCGAGCGAGGGAGAGAGAGATATCGAGCGAGGGAGAGAGAGATATCGAGAGAGGGAGAGAGAGATATTGAGAGAGAGAGATATCGAGAGAGAAAGAGATATCGAGAGAGAGAGAGAGATATCAATAGAGAGAGAGAGAGATATCGAGAGAGAGAGATATCAGAGAGATATTGAGAGAGGGATAGAGAGATATTGAGAGAGGGAGAGAGAGATATCAACAGAGAGAGATATCGAGAAAGAGAGAGATATCAAGAGGGAGCGAGAGATAGCGAGAGAGGGAGAGTAAGATATCGAGAGAGGGAGATATTGAGAGAGAGAGATATCGAGAGAGAGGGATATCGAGAGAGAGAGATATCAAGAGAGAGATATATCGAGAGGGATAGAGAGATATCGAGAGAGGGATAGAGAGATATCAAGAGAGGGAGATATCGAGAGAGAGAGAGAGAGATATTGAGAGAGAGATATTGAGAGAGAGAGAGAGAGAGAGATATCGAGATAGAGAGGGATATCGAGAGAGAGAGAGATATCGAGAGAGAGGGATATCGAGAGAGAGATATCGAGAGAGAGATATATCGAGAGGGATAGAGAGATATCGAGAGAGGGATAGAGAGATATCAAGAGAGGGAGATATCAAGAGAGAGAGAGAGATATATTGAGAGAGAGATATTGAGAGAGAGAGAGAGAGATATTGAGATAGAGAGGGATATCGAGAGAGAGAGAGATAACGAGAGAGAGAGATATCGAGAGAGGGAGAGAGAGATATCAAGCGAGGGAGAGAGCGATATCGAGCGAGGGAGAGAGAGATATCGAGAGAGGGAGATATCAGGAGTTGGAGATATCGAGAGAGAGAGATATCGAGAGAGAGAGATATCGAGAGATATCGAGAGAGAGAGATATCGAGAGAGAGATATAGAGAGAGAGATATCGAGCGAGAAAGCGAAATCGAGAGAGAGAGACAGAGATATCGAGAGAGTGGGAGAGATATTGAGAGAGAGATATCGAGAGAGAGAGAGAGATATGGAGAGAGAAGGAGATATCGAGAGAGGGAGAGCGAGATATCGAAGAGGGAGATATCGAGAGAGGGAGATATCGAGAGAGTGAGATATCGAGGGAGAGAGATATCGAGAGAGAGAGATATTGAGAGAGAGAGATATCGAGAGAGGGAGAGAGAGATATCGAGAGAGGGAGAGAGATATATCGAGAGAGGGAGAGAGAGATATCGAGAGAGGGAGAGAGAGATATTGAGAGAGAGAGTGAGATATCGAGAGCGAGAGATATCAAGAGAGAAAGAGATATCGAGAGGGGGAGAGAGATATCGATAGAGAGAGAAAGAGATATCGAGAGAGAGAGATATCGAGAGAGATATCGAGAGATGGATAGAGAGATGTTGAGAGAGGGAGAGAGAGATATCGACAGAGAGATATCGAGAAAGAGAGAGATATTGAGAGGGAGAGAGAGATATCGAGAGAGAGAGATATCGAGAGAGGGAGAGAGAGATATCAAGCGAGGGAGAGAGCGATATCGAGTGAGAGAGAGAGAGATATCGAGAGAGGGAGAGAGAGATATCGAGAGAGAGAGAGAGATATCGAGAGTGAGAGATATCGAGAGAGAAAGAGATATCGAGAGGGGGAGAGAGATATCGATAGAGAGAGAAAGAGATATCGAGAGAGAGAGATATGGAGAGAGATATCGAGAGAGGGATAGAGAGATATTGAGAGAGGGAGAGAGAAATATCGACAGAGAGATATCGAGAAAGAGAGATATATCGAGAGGGAGAGAGAGATATTGAGAGAGGGAGAGAGAGATATAGAGAGAGGGAGATATCGAGAGAGGGAGATATCGAGAGAGAAGGTTATCGAGAGAGAGAGATATCGAGAGAGAGAGATATCGAGAGAGAGATATATCGAGAGGGCTAGTGAGATATCTAGAAAGGGAGAGGGAGATATCGAGAGAGGGAGATATCGGGATAGAGAGATATCGAGGGAGAGGGATATCGAGAGAGAGAGATATCGAGAGAGAGAGAGCTATCGAGAGAGAGAGATATCGAGAGGGAGAGAGAGATATCGAGAGAGGGAGAGAGAGGTATCATGAGAAGGAGAGGGAGATATCGAGAGAGGGAGAGAGAGATATCGAGAGAGGGAGATATCGAGAGAGAGAGATATCGAGAGAGAGAGATATCGAGAGAGAGATATATCGATAGAGATATCGAGAGATATCGAGAGAGAGAGATATCGAGAGAGAGAGATATCGAGAGAGAGATATAGAGAGAGAGATATCGAGTGAGAAAGCAAAATCGAGAGAGAGAGAGACAGAGATATCGAGAGAGTGGGAGAGATATTGAGAGAGAGATATCGAGAGAGAGAGAGAGAGATATTGAGATAGAGAGGGATATCGAGAGAGAGAGAGATAACGAGAGAGAGAGATATCGAGAGAGGGAGAGAGAGATATCAAGCGAGGGAGAGAGCGATATCGAGCGAGGGAGAGAGAGATATCGAGAGAGGGAGAGAGAGATATCGAGAGAGAGAGAGAGATATCGAGAGCGAGAGATATCGAGAGAGAAAGAGATATCGAGAAGGGGAGAGAGATATCGATAGAGAGAGAAAGAGATATCGAGAGAGAGAGATATCGAGAGAGATATCGAGAGAGGGATAGAGAGATATTGAGAGAGGGAGAGAGAGATATCAACAGAGAGAGATATCGAGAGAGAGAGATATCGAGAGAGATATTGAGAGAGAGAGATGTCGAGAGAGAGAGATATCGAGAGAGATATTGAGAGAGAGAGATATCGAGAGAGCGAGATATCGAGAGAGAGAGAGAGAGAGAGATATCGAGAGAGAGAGAGCGAGATATATCGAGAGAGAAAGCGAGGGAGAGAGAGGGATATCGGTCGAGAGAGAGAGAGAGAGAAATACCGAGAGAGAGTGATATCGAGAGAGAGAGAGAGATATCGAGAGCGAGAGATATCGAGAGAGAAAGAGATATCGAGAAGGGGAGAGAGATATCGATAGAGAGAGAAAGAGATATCGAGAGAGAGAGATATCGAGAGAGATATCGAGAGAGGGATAGAGAGATATTGAGAGAGGGAGAGAGAGATATCAACAGAGAGAGATATCGAGAGAGAGAGATATCGAGAGAGATATTGAGAGAGAGAGATGTCGAGAGAGAGAGATATCGAGAGAGATATTGAGAGAGAGAGATATCGAGAGAGCGAGATATCGAGAGAGAGAGAGAGAGAGAGAGATATCGAGAGAGAGAGAGAGATATCAATAGAGAGAGAGAGAGATATCGAGAGAGAGAGATATTGAGAGAGATATCGAGAGAGGGATAGAGAGATATTGAGAGAGGGAGAGAGAGATATCGACAGAGAGAGATATCGAGAAAGAGAGAGATATCGAGAGGGAGAGAGAGATAGCGAGAGAGGGTGAGAGAGATATCGAGAGAGAGAGATATCGAGAGAGATGGAGAGATATTGAGAGAGTGATATATATAGAGATAGAGATATCGAGATGGAGAGGGATATCGAGATAGAGAGAGATATCGAGAGAGGGAGAGAGATATCGAGCGAGGGAGAGAGAGATATCGAGCGAGGGAGAGAGAGATATCGAGAGAGGGAGAGAGAGATATTGAGAGAGAGAGATATCGAGAGAGAAAGAGATATCGAGAGAGAGAGAGAGATATCAATAGAGAGAGAGAGAGATATCGAGAGAGAGAGATATCGGAGAGATATTGAGAGAGGGATAGAGAGATATTGAGAGAGGGAGAGAGAGATATCAACAGAGAGAGATATCGAGAAAGAGAGAGATATCAAGAGGGAGCGAGAGATAGCGAGAGAGGGAGAGTAAGATATCGAGAGAGGGAGATATTGAGAGAGAGAGATATCGAGAGAGAGGGATATCGAGAGAGAGAGATATCAAGAGAGAGATATATCGAGAGGGATAGAGAGATATCGAGAGAGGGATAGAGAGATATCAAGAGAGGGAGATATCGAGAGAGAGAGAGAGAGATATTGAGAGAGAGATATTGAGAGAGAGAGAGAGAGAGAGATATCGAGATAGAGAGGGATATCGAGAGAGAGAGAGATATCGAGAGAGAGGGATATCGAGAGAGAGATATCGAGAGAGAGATATATCGAGAGGGATAGAGAGATATCGAGAGAGGGATAGAGAGATATCAAGAGAGGGAGATATCAAGAGAGAGAGAGAGATATATTGAGAGAGAGATATTGAGAGAGAGAGAGAGAGATATTGAGATAGAGAGGGATATCGAGAGAGAGAGAGATAACGAGAGAGAGAGATATCGAGAGAGGGAGAGAGAGATATCAAGCGAGGGAGAGAGCGATATCGAGCGAGGGAGAGAGAGATATCGAGAGAGGGAGATATCAGGAGTTGGAGATATCGAGAGAGAGAGATATCGAGAGAGAGAGATATCGAGAGATATCGAGAGAGAGAGATATCGAGAGAGAGATATAGAGAGAGAGATATCGAGCGAGAAAGCGAAATCGAGAGAGAGAGACAGAGATATCGAGAGAGTGGGAGAGATATTGAGAGAGAGATATCGAGAGAGAGAGAGAGATATGGAGAGAGAAGGAGATATCGAGAGAGGGAGAGCGAGATATCGAAGAGGGAGATATCGAGAGAGGGAGATATCGAGAGAGTGAGATATCGAGGGAGAGAGATATCGAGAGAGAGAGATATTGAGAGAGAGAGATATCGAGAGAGGGAGAGAGAGATATCGAGAGAGGGAGAGAGATATATCGAGAGAGGGAGAGAGAGATATCGAGAGAGGGAGAGAGAGATATTGAGAGAGAGAGTGAGATATCGAGAGCGAGAGATATCAAGAGAGAAAGAGATATCGAGAGGGGGAGAGAGATATCGATAGAGAGAGAAAGAGATATCGAGAGAGAGAGATATCGAGAGAGATATCGAGAGATGGATAGAGAGATGTTGAGAGAGGGAGAGAGAGATATCGACAGAGAGATATCGAGAAAGAGAGAGATATTGAGAGGGAGAGAGAGATATCGAGAGAGAGAGATATCGAGAGAGGGAGAGAGAGATATCAAGCGAGGGAGAGAGCGATATCGAGTGAGAGAGAGAGAGATATCGAGAGAGGGAGAGAGAGATATCGAGAGAGAGAGAGAGATATCGAGAGTGAGAGATATCGAGAGAGAAAGAGATATCGAGAGGGGGAGAGAGATATCGATAGAGAGAGAAAGAGATATCGAGAGAGAGAGATATGGAGAGAGATATCGAGAGAGGGATAGAGAGATATTGAGAGAGGGAGAGAGAAATATCGACAGAGAGATATCGAGAAAGAGAGATATATCGAGAGGGAGAGAGAGATATTGAGAGAGGGAGAGAGAGATATAGAGAGAGGGAGATATCGAGAGAGGGAGATATCGAGAGAGAAGGTTATCGAGAGAGAGAGATATCGAGAGAGAGAGATATCGAGAGAGAGATATATCGAGAGGGCTAGTGAGATATCTAGAAAGGGAGAGGGAGATATCGAGAGAGGGAGATATCGGGATAGAGAGATATCGAGGGAGAGGGATATCGAGAGAGAGAGATATCGAGAGAGAGAGAGCTATCAAGAGAGAGAGATATCGAGAGGGAGAGAGAGATATCGAGAGAGGGAGAGAGAGGTATCATGAGAAGGAGAGGGAGATATCGAGAGAGGGAGAGAGAGATATCGAGAGAGGGAGATATCGAGAGAGAGAGATATCGAGAGAGAGAGATATCGAGAGAGAGATATATCGATAGAGATATCGAGAGATATCGAGAGAGAGAGATATCGAGAGAGAGAGATATCGAGAGAGAGATATAGAGAGAGAGATATCGAGTGAGAAAGCAAAATCGAGAGAGAGAGAGACAGAGATATCGAGAGAGTGGGAGAGATATTGAGAGAGAGATATCGAGAGAGAGAGAGAGAGATATTGAGATAGAGAGGGATATCGAGAGAGAGAGAGATAACGAGAGAGAGAGATATCGAGAGAGGGAGAGAGAGATATCAAGCGAGGGAGAGAGCGATATCGAGCGAGGGAGAGAGAGATATCGAGAGAGGGAGAGAGAGATATCGAGAGAGAGAGAGAGATATCGAGAGCGAGAGATATCGAGAGAGAAAGAGATATCGAGAAGGGGAGAGAGATATCGATAGAGAGAGAAAGAGATATCGAGAGAGAGAGATATCGAGAGAGATATCGAGAGAGGGATAGAGAGATATTGAGAGAGGGAGAGAGAGATATCAACAGAGAGAGATATCGAGAGAGAGAGATATCGAGAGAGATATTGAGAGAGAGAGATGTCGAGAGAGAGAGATATCGAGAGAGATATTGAGAGAGAGAGATATCGAGAGAGCGAGATATCGAGAGAGAGAGAGAGAGAGAGATATCGAGAGAGAGAGAGCGAGATATATCGAGAGAGAAAGCGAGGGAGAGAGAGGGATATCGGTCGAGAGAGAGAGAGAGAGAAATACCGAGAGAGAGTGATATCGAGAGAGAGAGAGAGATATCGAGAGCGAGAGATATCGAGAGAGAAAGAGATATCGAGAAGGGGAGAGAGATATCGATAGAGAGAGAAAGAGATATCGAGAGAGAGAGATATCGAGAGAGATATCGAGAGAGGGATAGAGAGATATTGAGAGAGGGAGAGAGAGATATCAACAGAGAGAGATATCGAGAGAGAGAGATATCGAGAGAGATATTGAGAGAGAGAGATGTCGAGAGAGAGAGATATCGAGAGAGATATTGAGAGAGAGAGATATCGAGAGAGCGAGATATCGAGAGAGAGAGAGAGAGAGAGAGATATCGAGAGAGAGAGAGAGATATCAATAGAGAGAGAGAGAGATATCGAGAGAGAGAGATATTGAGAGAGATATCGAGAGAGGGATAGAGAGATATTGAGAGAGGGAGAGAGAGATATCGACAGAGAGAGATATCGAGAAAGAGAGAGATATCGAGAGGGAGAGAGAGATAGCGAGAGAGGGTGAGAGAGATATCGAGAGAGAGAGATATCGAGAGAGATGGAGAGATATTGAGAGAGTGATATATATAGAGATAGAGATATCGAGATGGAGAGGGATATCGAGATAGAGAGAGATATCGAGAGAGGGAGAGAGATATCGAGCGAGGGAGAGAGAGATATCGAGCGAGGGAGAGAGAGATATCGAGAGAGGGAGAGAGAGATATTGAGAGAGAGAGATATCGAGAGAGAAAGAGATATCGAGAGAGAGAGAGAGATATCAATAGAGAGAGAGAGAGATATCGAGAGAGAGAGATATCGGAGAGATATTGAGAGAGGGATAGAGAGATATTGAGAGAGGGAGAGAGAGATATCAACAGAGAGAGATATCGAGAAAGAGAGAGATATCAAGAGGGAGCGAGAGATAGCGAGAGAGGGAGAGTAAGATATCGAGAGAGGGAGATATTGAGAGAGAGAGATATCGAGAGAGAGGGATATCGAGAGAGAGAGATATCAAGAGAGAGATATATCGAGAGGGATAGAGAGATATCGAGAGAGGGATAGAGAGATATCAAGAGAGGGAGATATCGAGAGAGAGAGAGAGAGATATTGAGAGAGAGATATTGAGAGAGAGAGAGAGAGAGAGATATCGAGATAGAGAGGGATATCGAGAGAGAGAGAGATATCGAGAGAGAGGGATATCGAGAGAGAGATATCGAGAGAGAGATATATCGAGAGGGATAGAGAGATATCGAGAGAGGGATAGAGAGATATCAAGAGAGGGAGATATCAAGAGAGAGAGAGAGATATATTGAGAGAGAGATATTGAGAGAGAGAGAGAGAGATATTGAGATAGAGAGGGATATCGAGAGAGAGAGAGATAACGAGAGAGAGAGATATCGAGAGAGGGAGAGAGAGATATCAAGCGAGGGAGAGAGCGATATCGAGCGAGCGAGAGAGAGATATCGAGAGAGGGAGATATCAGGAGTTGGAGATATCGAGAGAGAGAGATATCGAGAGAGAGAGATATCGAGAGATATCGAGAGAGAGAGATATCGAGAGAGAGATATAGAGAGAGAGATATCGAGCGAGAAAGCGAAATCGAGAGAGAGAGACAGAGATATCGAGAGAGTGGGAGAGATATTGAGAGAGAGATATCGAGAGAGAGAGAGAGATATGGAGAGAGAAGGAGATATCGAGAGAGGGAGAGCGAGATATCGAAGAGGGAGATATCGAGAGAGGGAGATATCGAGAGAGTGAGATATCGAGGGAGAGAGATATCGAGAGAGAGAGATATTGAGAGAGAGAGATATCGAGAGAGGGAGAGAGAGATATCGAGAGAGGGAGAGAGATATATCGAGAGAGGGAGAGAGAGATATCGAGAGAGGGAGAGAGAGATATTGAGAGAGAGAGTGAGATATCGAGAGCGAGAGATATCAAGAGAGAAAGAGATATCGAGAGGGGGAGAGAGATATCGATAGAGAGAGAAAGAGATATCGAGAGAGAGAGATATCGAGAGAGATATCGAGAGATGGATAGAGAGATGTTGAGAGAGGGAGAGAGAGATATCGACAGAGAGATATCGAGAAAGAGAGAGATATTGAGAGGGAGAGAGAGATATCGAGAGAGAGAGATATCGAGAGAGGGAGAGAGAGATATCAAGCGAGGGAGAGAGCGATATCGAGTGAGAGAGAGAGAGATATCGAGAGAGGGAGAGAGAGATATCGAGAGAGAGAGAGAGATATCGAGAGTGAGAGATATCGAGAGAGAAAGAGATATCGAGAGGGGGAGAGAGATATCGATAGAGAGAGAAAGAGATATCGAGAGAGAGAGATATGGAGAGAGATATCGAGAGAGGGATAGAGAGATATTGAGAGAGGGAGAGAGAAATATCGACAGAGAGATATCGAGAAAGAGAGATATATCGAGAGGGAGAGAGAGATATTGAGAGAGGGAGAGAGAGATATAGAGAGAGGGAGATATCGAGAGAGGGAGATATCGAGAGAGAAGGTTATCGAGAGAGAGAGATATCGAGAGAGAGAGATATCGAGAGAGAGATATATCGAGAGGGCTAGTGAGATATCTAGAAAGGGAGAGGGAGATATCGAGAGAGGGAGATATCGGGATAGAGAGATATCGAGGGAGAGGGATATCGAGAGAGAGAGATATCGAGAGAGAGAGAGCTATCGAGAGAGAGAGATATCGAGAGGGAGAGAGAGATATCGAGAGAGGGAGAGAGAGGTATCATGAGAAGGAGAGGGAGATATCGAGAGAGGGAGAGAGAGATATCGAGAGAGGGAGATATCGAGAGAGAGAGATATCGAGAGAGAGAGATATCGAGAGAGAGATATATCGATAGAGATATCGAGAGATATCGAGAGAGAGAGATATCGAGAGAGAGAGATATCGAGAGAGAGATATAGAGAGAGAGATATCGAGTGAGAAAGCAAAATCGAGAGAGAGAGAGACAGAGATATCGAGAGAGTGGGAGAGATATTGAGAGAGAGATATCGAGAGAGAGATATAGAGAGAGAGATATCGAGTGAGAAAGCAAAATCGAGAGAGAGAGAGACAGAGATATCGAGAGAGTGGGAGAGATATTGAGAGAGAGATATCGAGAGAGAGAGAGAGAGAGATATTGAGATAGAGAGGGATATCGAGAGAGAGAGAGATAACGAGAGAGAGAGATATCGAGAGAGGGAGAGAGAGATATCAAGCGAGGGAGAGAGCGATATCGAGCGAGGGAGAGAGAGATATCGAGAGAGGGAGAGAGAGATATCGAGAGAGAGAGAGAGATATCGAGAGCGAGAGATATCGAGAGAGAAAGAGATATCGAGAAGGGGAGAGAGATATCGATAGAGAGAGAAAGAGATATCGAGAGAGAGAGATATCGAGAGAGATATCGAGAGAGGGATAGAGAGATATTGAGAGAGGGAGAGAGAGATATCAACAGACAGAGATATCGAGAGAGAGAGATATCGAGAGAGATATTGAGAGAGAGAGATGTCGAGAGAGAGAGATATCGAGAGAGATATTGAGAGAGAGAGATATCGAGAGAGCGAGATATCGAGAGAGAGAGAGAGAGAGAGATATCGAGAGAGAGAGAGCGAGATATATCGAGAGAGAAAGCGAGGGAGAGAGAGGGATATCGGTCGAGAGAGAGAGAGAGAGAAATACCGAGAGAGAGTGATATCGAGAGAGAGAGAGAGATATCGAGAGCGAGAGATATCGAGAGAGAAAGAGATATCGAGAAGGGGAGAGAGATATCGATAGAGAGAGAAAGAGATATCGAGAGAGAGAGATATCGAGAGAGATATCGAGAGAGGGATAGAGAGATATTGAGAGAGGGAGAGAGAGATATCAACAGAGAGAGATATCGAGAGAGAGAGATATCGAGAGAGATATTGAGAGAGAGAGATGTCGAGAGAGAGAGATATCGAGAGAGATATTGAGAGAGAGAGATATCGAGAGAGCGAGATATCGAGAGAGAGAGAGAGAGAGAGAGATATCGAGAGAGACAGAGCGAGATATATCGAGAGAGAGAGCAAGGGAGATAGAGGGATATCGGTCGAGAGAGAGAGAGAGAGAAATATCGAGAGAGAGTGATATCGAGAGAGAGATACCGAGAGAGAGAGAGAAAGATATCGAGCGAGAGAGCAAGGGAGAGAGAGGGATATCAAGAGAGAGAAAGATATCGAGAGAGAGATATAGAGAGAGTGAGATATCGATATAGATATCGACAGATATCAAGAGAGAGAGATATCGAGAGAGAGAGAGAGAGATATCAAGAGAGAGATATATCGAGAGGGATAGAGAGATATCGAGAGAGGGATAGAGAGATATCAAGAGCGGGAGATATCGAGAGAGAGAGAGAGAGATATTGAGAGAGAGATATTGAGAGAGAGAGATATCGAGATAGAGAGGGATATCGAGAGAGAGAGAGATATCGAGAGAGAGAGATATTGAGAGAGATATCGAGAGAGGGATAGAGAGATATTGAGAGAGGGAGGGAGAGATATCGACAGAGAGAGATATAGAGAAAGTGAGAGATATCGAGATGGAGAGAGAGATAGCGAGAGAGGGAGAGGGAGATATTGAGAGAGGGAGATATCGAGAGAGAGAGATATCGAGAGAGAGGGATATCGAGAGAGAGAGAGATATCAAGAGAGAGATATATCGAGAGGGATAGAGAGATATCGAGAGGGGGATAGAGAGATGTCAAGAGAGGGAGATATCGAGAGAGAGAGAGAGAGATATTGAGAGAGAGATATTGAGAGAGAGAGAGAGAGATATTGAGATAGAGAGGGATATCGAGAGAGAGAGATATCGAGAGAGAGAGATATCGAGAGAGAGATATAGAGAGAGTGAGATATCGATATAGATATCGACAGATATCACGAGAGAGAGATATCGAGAGAGAGAGAGAGAGATATAGAGAGAGAGAGCTATCGAGCAAGAGAGAGATATCGTGAGAGTGAGAGAGATATAGAGAGAGAGAGATATCGAGAGAGAGAGAGAGATATTGAGAGAGAGATATATAGAGAGAGCGAGATATCGAGATAGAGAGGGATATCGAGAGAGAGAGAGATATCGAGAGAGGGAGAGAGAGATATCGAGCGAGGGAGAGAGAGATATCGAGAGAGGGAGAGAGAGATATCGAGAGAGAGAGAGAGATATCGAGAGCGAGAGATATCGAGAGAGAAAGAGATATCGAGAAGGGGAGAGAGATATCGATAGAGAGAGAAAGATATATCGAGAGAGAGAGATATCGAGAGAGGGATAGAGAGATATTGAGAGAGGGAGAGAGAGATATCGACAGAGAGATATCGAGAAGGAGAGAGATATCGAGAGGGAGAGAGAGATATCGAGAGAGGGAGAGAGAGATATCGAGAGAGGGAGATATCGAGAGAGAGAGATATCGAGAGAGAAGGATATCGAGAGAGAGAGATATCGAGAGAGAGAGATATCGAGAGGGCTAGAGAGATATCTAGAAAGGGAGAGAGAGATATCGAGAGAGAGGGATATCGAGAGAGAGAGATATCGAGAGAGAGAGAGCTATCGAGAGAGAGAGATATCGAGAGGGAGAGAGAGATATCGAGAGAGGGAGATATCAGGAGATGGAGATATCGAGAGAGAGAGATATCGAGAGAGAGAGATATCGAGAGAGATATCGAGAGATATCGAGAGAGAGAGAGATATCGAGAGAGAGAGATATCGAGAGAGAGATATAGAGAGAGAGATATCGAGCGAGAAAGCGAAATCGAGAGAGAGAGACAGAGATATCGAGAGAGTGGGAGAGATATTGAGAGAGAGATATATATATAGAGAGAGAGATATTGAGAGAGAGAGGGATATTGAGAGGGAGAGAGATATCGAGAGAGAGAGAGATATCGAGAGAGGGAGAGCGAGATATCGAGAGAGGGAGATATCCAGAGAGGGAGATATCGAGAGAGTGAGATATCGAGGGAGAGATATATCGAGAGAGAGAGAGATATTGAGAGAGACAGATATCCAGAGAGGGAGAGAGAGATATCGAGAGAGGGAGAGAGATATATCGAGAGAGGGAGAGAGAGATATCAAGAGGGAGAGAGAGATATCGAGAGGGAGAGAGAGATATCGAGAGAGCGAGATATTGAGAGAAAGAGATGTCGAGAGCGAGGGAGATATCGAGAGAGTGAGATATTGAGGGAGTGAGATATCGAGAGAGAGAGAGATATTGAGAGAGAGAGATATCCAGAGAGGGAGAGAGAGATATCAAGAGAGGGAGAGAAGTATATCGAGAGAGGGAGAGAGAGATATCGAGAGGGAGAGAGAGATATGGAGAGAGAGAGAGAGATATCGAGAGAGAGAGAGGGATATGGAGAGAGAGAGATATCGAGAGAGATATGGAGAGAGAGAGATACAGAAGAGATATCGTGAGAGAGGGATATCGAGAGAGAGAGATATCGAGAGAGAGAAATATCGCGAGAGAGGGGTATTAAGCGAGAGAGATATCGAGAGAGAGAGATATCGAGAGAGAGATATATCGAGAGAAAGAGAGAGATATTGAGAGAGAGAGATACCGAGAGAGAGAGAGAGAGAGATATCGAGAGAGAGATATCGAGAGAGAGATATCGAGAGAGAGAGAGATATCGAGAGAGAGAGATATCGATCGAGAGAGAGAGATATCGAGAGAGAGAGGGGGATGTCGAGAGAGAGAGGAGAGAGATATCAAGAGAGAGAGATATCGAGAGAGAGAGATATCGAGAGGGAGAGAGAGATATTGAGAGAAAGAGAGAGATATCGAGAGAGAGAGATATCGAGAGAGAGAGAGAGATATCGAGAGAGAGACATATCGAGAGAGAGAGAGGGATATGGAGAGAGAGAGATATCGAGAGAGATATCGAGAGAGAGAGATACAGAAGAGATATCGTGAGAGAGGGATATCGAGAGAGAGAGATATCGAGAGAGAGAAATATCGAGAGAGAGATATATCGAGAGAAAGAGAGAAATATTGAGAGAGAGAGATACCGAGAGAGAGAGAGAGAGAGATATCGAGAGAGAGAGATATCGAGAGAGAGAGAGATATCGAGAGAGAGAGATATCAAGAGAGAGAAGGATATCGAGACAGAGAGAGGGATATCGAGAGAGAGAGATATCGAGAGAGATATCGAGAGAGAGGGATATCGAGAGAGATATCGAGAGAGAGGGATATCGAAAGAGAGGGATATCGAGAGAGAGGGTTATCGAGAAAGAGAGATATCGAGAGAGAGAGAGATATCGAGAGAGAGAGAGATATTGAGAGAGCGAGAGAGATATCGAGAGAGAGAGAGAAAGATATCGAGAGAGAGAGCAAGGGAGAGAGAGGGATATCGAGAGAGAGAGATATCGAGAGAGAGATATAGAGAGAGTGAGATATCGATATAGATATCGACAGATATCAAGAGAGAGAGATATCGAGAGACAGAGAGAGAGATATAGAGAGAGAGAGCTATCAAGCAAGAGAGAGAGATATTGAGAGAGAGATATATATAGAGAGAGAGATATCGAGATAGAGAGGGATATCGAGAGAGAGAGAGATATCGAGAGAGGGAGAGAGAGATATCGAGTGAGGGAGAGAGATATCGAGCGAGGGAGAGAGAGATATCGAGAGAGGGAGAGAGAGATATTGAGAGAGAGAGATATCGAGAGAGAAAGAGATATCGAGAGAGAGAGAGAGATATCAATAGAGAGAGAGAGAGATATCGAGAGAGAGAGATATTGAGAGAGATATCGAGAGAGGGATAGAGAGATATTGAGAGAGGGAGAGAGAGATATCGACAGAGAGAGATATCGAGAAAGAGAGAGATATCGAGAGGGAGAGAGAGATAGCGAGAGAGGGTGAGAGAGATATCGAGAGAGAGAGATATCGAGAGAGATGGAGAGATATTGAGAGAGTGATATATATAGAGATAGAGATATCGAGATGGAGAGGGATATCGAGATAGAGAGAGATATCGAGAGAGGGAGAGAGATATCGAGCGAGGGAGAGAGAGATATCGAGCGAGGGAGAGAGAGATATCGAGAGAGGGAGAGAGAGATATTGAGAGAGAGAGATATCGAGAGAGAAAGAGATATCGAGAGAGAGAGAGAGATATCAATAGAGAGAGAGAGAGATATCGAGAGAGAGAGATATCGGAGAGATATTGAGAGAGGGATAGAGAGATATTGAGAGAGGGAGAGAGAGATATCAACAGAGAGAGATATCGAGAAAGAGAGAGATATCAAGAGGGAGCGAGAGATAGCGAGAGAGGGAGAGTAAGATATCGAGAGAGGGAGATATTGAGAGAGAGAGATATCGAGAGAGAGAGATATCAAGAGAGAGAGATATCGAGAGAGAGAGATATCGAGAGGGAGAGAGAGATATTGAGAGAAAGAGAGAGATATCGAGAGAGAGAGATATCGAGAGAGAGAGAGAGATATCGAGAGAGAGACATATCGAGAGAGAGAGAGGGATATGGAGAGAGAGAGATATCGAGAGAGATATCGAGAGAGAGAGATACAGAAGAGATATCGTGAGAGAGGGATATCGAGAGAGAGAGATATCGAGAGAGAGAAATATCGAGAGAGAGATATATCGAGAGAAAGAGAGAAATATTGAGAGAGAGAGATACCGAGAGAGAGAGAGAGAGAGATATCGAGAGAGAGAGATATCGAGAGAGAGAGAGATATCGAGAGAGAGAGATATCAAGAGAGAGAAGGATATCGAGACAGAGAGAGGGATATCGAGAGAGAGAGATATCGAGAGAGATATCGAGAGAGAGGGATATCGAGAGAGATATCGAGAGAGAGGGATATCGAAAGAGAGGGATATCGAGAGAGAGGGTTATCGAGAAAGAGAGATATCGAGAGAGAGAGAGATATCGAGAGAGAGAGAGATATTGAGAGAGCGAGAGAGATATCGAGAGAGAGAGAGAAAGATATCGAGAGAGAGAGCAAGGGAGAGAGAGGGATATCGAGAGAGAGAGATATCGAGAGAGAGATATAGAGAGAGTGAGATATCGATATAGATATCGACAGATATCAAGAGAGAGAGATATCGAGAGACAGAGAGAGAGATATAGAGAGAGAGAGCTATCAAGCAAGAGAGAGAGATATTGAGAGAGAGATATATATAGAGAGAGAGATATCGAGATAGAGAGGGATATCGAGAGAGAGAGAGATATCGAGAGAGGGAGAGAGAGATATCGAGTGAGGGAGAGAGATATCGAGCGAGGGAGAGAGAGATATCGAGAGAGGGAGAGAGAGATATTGAGAGAGAGAGATATCGAGAGAGAAAGAGATATCGAGAGAGAGAGAGAGATATCAATAGAGAGAGAGAGAGATATCGAGAGAGAGAGATATTGAGAGAGATATCGAGAGAGGGATAGAGAGATATTGAGAGAGGGAGAGAGAGATATCGACAGAGAGAGATATCGAGAAAGAGAGAGATATCGAGAGGGAGAGAGAGATAGCGAGAGAGGGTGAGAGAGATATCGAGAGAGAGAGATATCGAGAGAGATGGAGAGATATTGAGAGAGTGATATATATAGAGATAGAGATATCGAGATGGAGAGGGATATCGAGATAGAGAGAGATATCGAGAGAGGGAGAGAGATATCGAGCGAGGGAGAGAGAGATATCGAGCGAGGGAGAGAGAGATATCGAGAGAGGGAGAGAGAGATATTGAGAGAGAGAGATATCGAGAGAGAAAGAGATATCGAGAGAGAGAGAGAGATATCAATAGAGAGAGAGAGAGATATCGAGAGAGAGAGATATCGGAGAGATATTGAGAGAGGGATAGAGAGATATTGAGAGAGGGAGAGAGAGATATCAACAGAGAGAGATATCGAGAAAGAGAGAGATATCAAGAGGGAGCGAGAGATAGCGAGAGAGGGAGAGTAAGATATCGAGAGAGGGAGATATTGAGAGAGAGAGATATCGAGAGAGAGGGATATCGAGAGAGAGAGATATCAAGAGAGAGATATATCGAGAGGGATAGAGAGATATCGAGAGAGGGATAGAGAGATATCAAGAGAGGGAGATATCGAGAGAGAGAGAGAGAGATATTGAGAGAGAGATATTGAGAGAGAGAGAGAGAGAGAGATATCGAGATAGAGAGGGATATCGAGAGAGAGAGAGATATCGAGAGAGAGGGATATCGAGAGAGAGATATCGAGAGAGAGATATATCGAGAGGGATAGAGAGATATCGAGAGAGGGATAGAGAGATATCAAGAGAGGGAGATATCAAGAGAGAGAGAGAGATATATTGAGAGAGAGATATTGAGAGAGAGAGAGAGAGATATTGAGATAGAGAGGGATATCGAGAGAGAGAGAGATAACGAGAGAGAGAGATATCGAGAGAGGGAGAGAGAGATATCAAGCGAGGGAGAGAGCGATATCGAGCGAGGGAGAGAGAGATATCGAGAGAGGGAGATATCAGGAGTTGGAGATATCGAGAGAGAGAGATATCGAGAGAGAGAGATATCGAGAGAGAGAGATATCGAGAGAGAGATATAGAGAGAGAGATATCGAGCGAGAAAGCGAAATCGAGAGAGAGAGACAGAGATATCGAGAGAGTGGGAGAGATATTGAGAGAGAGATATCGAGAGAGAGAGAGAGATATGGAGAGAGAAGGAGATATCGAGAGAGGGAGAGCGAGATATCGAAGAGGGAGATATCGAGAGAGGGAGATATCGAGAGAGTGAGATATCGAGGGAGAGAGATATCGAGAGAGAGAGATATTGAGAGAGAGAGATATCGAGAGAGGGAGAGAGAGATATCGAGAGAGGGAGAGAGATATATCGAGAGAGGGAGAGAGAGATATCGAGAGAGGGAGAGAGAGATATTGAGAGAGAGAGTGAGATATCGAGAGCGAGAGATATCAAGAGAGAAAGAGATATCGAGAGGGGGAGAGAGATATCGATAGAGAGAGAAAGAGATATCGAGAGAGAGAGATATCGAGAGAGATATCGAGAGATGGATAGAGAGATGTTGAGAGAGGGAGAGAGAGATATCGACAGAGAGATATCGAGAAAGAGAGAGATATTGAGAGGGAGAGAGAGATATCGAGAGAGAGAGATATCGAGAGAGGGAGAGAGAGATATCAAGCGAGGGAGAGAGCGATATCGAGTGAGAGAGAGAGAGATATCGAGAGAGGGAGAGAGAGATATCGAGAGAGAGAGAGAGATATCGAGAGTGAGAGATATCGAGAGAGAAAGAGATATCGAGAGGGGGAGAGAGATATCGATAGAGAGAGAAAGAGATATCGAGAGAGAGAGATATGGAGAGAGATATCGAGAGAGGGATAGAGAGATATTGAGAGAGGGAGAGAGAAATATCGACAGAGAGATATCGAGAAAGAGAGATATATCGAGAGGGAGAGAGAGATATTGAGAGAGGGAGAGAGAGATATAGAGAGAGGGAGATATCGAGAGAGGGAGATATCGAGAGAGAAGGTTATCGAGAGAGAGAGATATCGAGAGAGAGAGATATCGAGAGAGAGATATATCGAGAGGGCTAGTGAGATATCTAGAAAGGGAGAGGGAGATATCGAGAGAGGGAGATATCGGGATAGAGAGATATCGAGGGAGAGGGATATCGAGAGAGAGAGATATCGAGAGAGAGAGAGCTATCGAGAGAGAGAGATATCGAGAGGGAGAGAGAGATATCGAGAGAGGGAGAGAGAGGTATCATGAGAAGGAGAGGGAGATATCGAGAGAGGGAGAGAGAGATATCGAGAGAGGGAGATATCGAGAGAGAGAGATATCGAGAGAGAGAGATATCGAGAGAGAGATATATCGATAGAGATATCGAGAGATATCGAGAGAGAGAGATATCGAGAGAGAGAGATATCGAGAGAGAGATATAGAGAGAGAGATATCGAGTGAGAAAGCAAAATCGAGAGAGAGAGAGACAGAGATATCGAGAGAGTGGGAGAGATATTGAGAGAGAGATATCGAGAGAGAGATATAGAGAGAGAGATATCGAGTGAGAAAGCAAAATCGAGAGAGAGAGAGACAGAGATATCGAGAGAGTGGGAGAGATATTGAGAGAGAGATATCGAGAGAGAGAGAGAGAGAGATATTGAGATAGAGAGGGATATCGAGAGAGAGAGAGATAACGAGAGAGAGAGATATCGAGAGAGGGAGAGAGAGATATCAAGCGAGGGAGAGAGCGATATCGAGCGAGGGAGAGAGAGATATCGAGAGAGGGAGAGAGAGATATCGAGAGAGAGAGAGAGATATCGAGAGCGAGAGATATCGAGAGAGAAAGAGATATCGAGAAGGGGAGAGAGATATCGATAGAGAGAGAAAGAGATATCGAGAGAGAGAGATATCGAGAGAGATATCGAGAGAGGGATAGAGAGATATTGAGAGAGGGAGAGAGAGATATCAACAGACAGAGATATCGAGAGAGAGAGATATCGAGAGAGATATTGAGAGAGAGAGATGTCGAGAGAGAGAGATATCGAGAGAGATATTGAGAGAGAGAGATATCGAGAGAGCGAGATATCGAGAGAGAGAGAGAGAGAGAGATATCGAGAGAGAGAGAGCGAGATATATCGAGAGAGAAAGCGAGGGAGAGAGAGGGATATCGGTCGAGAGAGAGAGAGAGAGAAATACCGAGAGAGAGTGATATCGAGAGAGAGAGATATCGAGAGCGAGAGATATCGAGAGAGAAAGAGATATCGAGAGAGGGAGAGAGAGATATCGAGAGAGGGAGAGAGAGATATCGAGAGAGGGAGAGAGAGATATCGAGAGAGAGAGAGAGATATCGAGAGAGGGAGAGAGAGATATCGAGAGAGAGAGATATCGAGAGAGAGAGATATCGAGAGAGATATCGAGAGAGAGAGATATCGAGAGAGAGAGATATTGAGAGAGAGAGATATCGAGAGAGAGAGAGATATCGAGAGAGAGAGAGAGATATATCAAGAGAGGAGAGAGAGATATCGAGAGGAGAGAGAGATATCGAGAGGGAGAGAGAGATATCGAGAGAGAGAGATATCGAGAGAGAGAGATATCGAGAGAGAGGATATCGAGAGAGAGAGAATCAAGAGAGAGAAATATCGAGAGAGAGAGAGAGAGATAAGAGAGAGAGAGATATCGAGCGAGAGAGAGATAAGAGAGAGAGAATGAGATATTGAGAGAGAGATATATAGAGAGAGAGATATATATATAGAGAGAGAGATATTGAGAGAGAGATATAGAGAGAGAGAGAGATATCGAGATAGAGAGGGATATCGAGAGAGAGATATCGAGAGAGGGAGAGAGAGGTATCGAGCGAGGGAGAGAGAGATATCGAGCGAGGGAGAGAGAGATATCGAGAGAGGGAGAGAGAGATATTGAGAGAGGGAGAGAGATATATCGAGAGAGGGAGAGAGAGATATCGAGAGAGGGAGAGAGAGATATTGAGAGAGAGAGTGAGATATCGAGAGCGAGAGATATCAAGAGAGAAAGAGATATCGAGAGGGGGAGAGAGATATCGATAGAGAGAGAAAGAGATATCGAGAGAGAGAGATATCGAGAGAGATATCGAGAGATGGATAGAGAGATGTTGAGAGAGGGAGAGAGAGATATCGACAGAGAGATATCGAGAAAGAGAGAGAAATTGAGAGGGAGAGAGAGATATCGAGAGAGAGAGATATCGAGAGAGGGAGAGAGAGATATCAAGCGAGGGAGAGAGCGATATCGAGTGAGAGAGAGAGAGATATCGAGAGAGGGAGAGAGAGATATCGAGAGAGAGAGTGAGATATCGAGAGTGAGAGATATCGAGAGAGAAAGAGATATCGAGAGGGGGAGAGAGATATCGATAGAGAGAGAAAGTGATATCGAGAGAGAGAGATATGGAGAGAGATATCGAGAGAGGGATAGAGAGATATTGAGAGAGGGAGAGAGAAATATCGACAGAGAGATATCGAGAAAGAGAGATATATCGAGAGGGAGAGAGAGATATTGAGAGAGGGAGAGAGAGATATAGAGAGAGGGAGATATCGAGAGAGGGAGATATCGAGAGAGAAGGTTATCGAGAGAGAGAGATATCGAGAGAGAGAGATATCGAGAGAGAGATATATCGAGAGGGCTAGTGAGATATCTAGAAAGGGAGAGGGAGATATCGAGAGAGGGAGATATCGGGATAGAGAGATATCGAGGGAGAGGGATATCGAGAGAGAGAGATATCGAGAGAGAGAGAGCTATCGAGAGAGAGAGATATCGAGAGGGAGAGAGAGATATCGAGAGAGGGAGAGAGAGGTATCATGAGAAGGAGAGGGAGATATCGATAGAGGGAGAGAAAGATATCGAGAGAGGGAGATATCGAGAGAGAGAGATATCGAGAGAGAGAGATATCGAGAGAGAGATATATCGATAGAGATATCGAGAGATATCGAGAGAGAGAGATATCGAGAGAGAGAGATATCGAGAGAGAGATATAGAGAGAGAGATATCGAGTGAGAAAGCGAAATCGAGAGAGAGAGAGACAGAGATATCGAGAGAGTGGGAGAGATATTGAGAGAGAGATATCGAGAGAGAGAGAGAGAGATATTGAGATAGAGAGGGATATCGAGAGAGAGAGAGATAACGAGAGAGAGAGATATCGAGAGAGGGAGAGAGAGATATCAAGCGAGGGAGAGAGCGATATCGAGCGAGGGAGAGAGAGATATCGAGAGAGGGAGAGAGAGATATCGAGAGAGAGAGAGAGATATCGAGAGCGAGAGATATCGAGAGAGAAAGAGATATCGAGAAGGGGAGAGAGATATCGATAGAGAGAGAAAGAGATATCGAGAGAGAGAGATATCGAGAGAGATATCGAGAGAGGGATAGAGAGATATTGAGAGAGGGAGAGAGAGATATCAACAGAGAGAGATATCGAGAGAGAGAGATATCGAGAGAGATATTGAGAGAGAGAGATGTCGAGAGAGAGAGATATCGAGAGAGATATTGAGAGAGAGAGATATCGAGAGAGCGAGATATAGAGAGAGAGAGAGATATCGAGAGAGAGAGAGCGAGATATATCGAGAGAGAAAGCGAGGGAGAGAGAGGGATATCGGTCGAGAGAGAGAAATACCGAGAGAGAGTGATATCGAGAGAGAGAGAGATATCGAGAGCGAGAGATATCGAGAGAGAAAGAGATATCGAGAAGGGGAGAGAGATATAGATAGAGAGAGAAAGAGATATCGAGAGAGAGAGATATCGAGAGAGATATCGAGAGAGGGATAGAGAGATATTGAGAGAGGGAGAGAGAGATATCAACAGAGAGAGATATCGAGAGAGAGAGATATCGAGAGAGATATTGAGAGAGAGAGATGTCGAGAGAGAGAGATATCGAGAGAGATATTGAGAGAGAGAGATATCGAGAGAGCGAGATATCGAGAGAGAGAGAGAGAGAGAGATATCGAGAGAGACAGAGCGAGATATATCGAGAGAGAGAGCAAGGGAGATAGAGGGATATCGGTCGAGAGAGAGAGAGAGAGAAATATCGAGAGAGAGTGATATCGAGAGAGAGATACCGAGAGAGAGAGAGAAAGATATCGAGCGAGAGAGCAAGGGAGAGAGAGGGATATCAAGAGAGAGAAAGATATCGAGAGAGAGATATAGAGAGAGTGAGATATCGATATAGATATCGACAGATATCAAGAGAGAGAGATATCGAGAGAGAGAGAGAGAGATATCAAGAGAGAGATATATCGAGAGGGATAGAGAGATATCGAGAGAGGGATAGAGAGATATCAAGAGCGGGAGATATCGAGAGAGAGAAAGAGAGATATTGAGAGAGAGATATTGAGAGAGAGAGATATCGAGATAGAGAGGGATATCGAGAGAGAGAGAGATATCGAGAGAGAGAGATATTGAGAGAGATATCGAGAGAGGGATAGAGAGATATTGAGAGAGGGAGAGAGAGATATCAACAGAGAGAGATATCGAGAAAGAGAGAGATATCAAGAGGGAGCGAGAGATAGCGAGAGAGGGAGAGTAAGATATCGAGAGAGGGAGATATTGAGAGAGAGAGATATCGAGAGAGAGAGATATCAAGAGAGAGAGATATCGAGAGAGAGAGATATCGAGAGGGAGAGAGAGATATTGAGAGAAAGAGAGAGATATCGAGAGAGAGAGATATCGAGAGAGAGAGAGAGATATCGAGAGAGAGACATATCGAGAGAGAGAGAGGGATATGGAGAGAGAGAGATATCGAGAGAGATATCGAGAGAGAGAGATACAGAAGAGATATCGTGAGAGAGGGATATCGAGAGAGAGAGATATCGAGAGAGAGAAATATCGAGAGAGAGATATATCGAGAGAAAGAGAGAAATATTGAGAGAGAGAGATACCGAGAGAGAGAGAGAGAGAGAGATATCGAGAGAGAGAGATATCGAGAGAGAGAGAGATATCGAGAGAGAGAGATATCAAGAGAGAGAAGGATATCGAGACAGAGAGAGGGATATCGAGAGAGAGAGATATCGAGAGAGATATCGAGAGAGAGGGATATCGAGAGAGATATCGAGAGAGAGGGATATCGAAAGAGAGGGATATCGAGAGAGAGGGTTATCGAGAAAGAGAGATATCGAGAGAGAGAGAGATATCGAGAGAGAGAGAGATATTGAGAGAGCGAGAGAGATATCGAGAGAGAGAGAGAAAGATATCGAGAGAGAGAGCAAGGGAGAGAGAGGGATATCGAGAGAGAGAGATATCGAGAGAGAGATATAGAGAGAGTGAGATATCGATATAGATATCGACAGATATCAAGAGAGAGAGATATCGAGAGACAGAGAGAGAGATATAGAGAGAGAGAGCTATCAAGCAAGAGAGAGAGATATTGAGAGAGAGATATATATAGAGAGAGAGATATCGAGATAGAGAGGGATATCGAGAGAGAGAGAGATATCGAGAGAGGGAGAGAGAGATATCGAGTGAGGGAGAGAGATATCGAGCGAGGGAGAGAGAGATATCGAGAGAGGGAGAGAGAGATATTGAGAGAGAGAGATATCGAGAGAGAAAGAGATATCGAGAGAGAGAGAGAGATATCAATAGAGAGAGAGAGAGATATCGAGAGAGAGAGATATTGAGAGAGATATCGAGAGAGGGATAGAGAGATATTGAGAGAGGGAGAGAGAGATATCGACAGAGAGAGATATCGAGAAAGAGAGAGATATCGAGAGGGAGAGAGAGATAGCGAGAGAGGGTGAGAGAGATATCGAGAGAGAGAGATATCGAGAGAGATGGAGAGATATTGAGAGAGTGATATATATAGAGATAGAGATATCGAGATGGAGAGGGATATCGAGATAGAGAGAGATATCGAGAGAGGGAGAGAGATATCGAGCGAGGGAGAGAGAGATATCGAGCGAGGGAGAGAGAGATATCGAGAGAGGGAGAGAGAGATATTGAGAGAGAGAGATATCGAGAGAGAAAGAGATATCGAGAGAGAGAGAGAGATATCAATAGAGAGAGAGAGAGATATCGAGAGAGAGAGATATCGGAGAGATATTGAGAGAGGGATAGAGAGATATTGAGAGAGGGAGAGAGAGATATCAACAGAGAGAGATATCGAGAAAGAGAGAGATATCAAGAGGGAGCGAGAGATAGCGAGAGAGGGAGAGTAAGATATCGAGAGAGGGAGATATTGAGAGAGAGAGATATCGAGAGAGAGGGATATCGAGAGAGAGAGATATCAAGAGAGAGATATATCGAGAGGGATAGAGAGATATCGAGAGAGGGATAGAGAGATATCAAGAGAGGGAGATATCGAGAGAGAGAGAGAGAGATATTGAGAGAGAGATATTGAGAGAGAGAGAGAGAGAGAGATATCGAGATAGAGAGGGATATCGAGAGAGAGAGAGATATCGAGAGAGAGGGATATCGAGAGAGAGATATCGAGAGAGAGATATATCGAGAGGGATAGAGAGATATCGAGAGAGGGATAGAGAGATATCAAGAGAGGGAGATATCAAGAGAGAGAGAGAGATATATTGAGAGAGAGATATTGAGAGAGAGAGAGAGAGATATTGAGATAGAGAGGGATATCGAGAGAGAGAGAGATAACGAGAGAGAGAGATATCGAGAGAGGGAGAGAGAGATATCAAGCGAGGGAGAGAGCGATATCGAGCGAGGGAGAGAGAGATATCGAGAGAGGGAGATATCAGGAGTTGGAGATATCGAGAGAGAGAGATATCGAGAGAGAGAGATATCGAGAGAGAGAGATATCGAGAGAGAGATATAGAGAGAGAGATATCGAGCGAGAAAGCGAAATCGAGAGAGAGAGACAGAGATATCGAGAGAGTGGGAGAGATATTGAGAGAGAGATATCGAGAGAGAGAGAGAGATATGGAGAGAGAAGGAGATATCGAGAGAGGGAGAGCGAGATATCGAAGAGGGAGATATCGAGAGAGGGAGATATCGAGAGAGTGAGATATCGAGGGAGAGAGATATCGAGAGAGAGAGATATTGAGAGAGAGAGATATCGAGAGAGGGAGAGAGAGATATCGAGAGAGGGAGAGAGATATATCGAGAGAGGGAGAGAGAGATATCGAGAGAGGGAGAGAGAGATATTGAGAGAGAGAGTGAGATATCGAGAGCGAGAGATATCAAGAGAGAAAGAGATATCGAGAGGGGGAGAGAGATATCGATAGAGAGAGAAAGAGATATCGAGAGAGAGAGATATCGAGAGAGATATCGAGAGATGGATAGAGAGATGTTGAGAGAGGGAGAGAGAGATATCGACAGAGAGATATCGAGAAAGAGAGAGATATTGAGAGGGAGAGAGAGATATCGAGAGAGAGAGATATCGAGAGAGGGAGAGAGAGATATCAAGCGAGGGAGAGAGCGATATCGAGTGAGAGAGAGAGAGATATCGAGAGAGGGAGAGAGAGATATCGAGAGAGAGAGAGAGATATCGAGAGTGAGAGATATCGAGAGAGAAAGAGATATCGAGAGGGGGAGAGAGATATCGATAGAGAGAGAAAGAGATATCGAGAGAGAGAGATATGGAGAGAGATATCGAGAGAGGGATAGAGAGATATTGAGAGAGGGAGAGAGAAATATCGACAGAGAGATATCGAGAAAGAGAGATATATCGAGAGGGAGAGAGAGATATTGAGAGAGGGAGAGAGAGATATAGAGAGAGGGAGATATCGAGAGAGGGAGATATCGAGAGAGAAGGTTATCGAGAGAGAGAGATATCGAGAGAGAGAGATATCGAGAGAGAGATATATCGAGAGGGCTAGTGAGATATCTAGAAAGGGAGAGGGAGATATCGAGAGAGGGAGATATCGGGATAGAGAGATATCGAGGGAGAGGGATATCGAGAGAGAGAGATATCGAGAGAGAGAGAGCTATCGAGAGAGAGAGATATCGAGAGGGAGAGAGAGATATCGAGAGAGGGAGAGAGAGGTATCATGAGAAGGAGAGGGAGATATCGAGAGAGGGAGAGAGAGATATCGAGAGAGGGAGATATCGAGAGAGAGAGATATCGAGAGAGAGAGATATCGAGAGAGAGATATATCGATAGAGATATCGAGAGATATCGAGAGAGAGAGATATCGAGAGAGAGAGATATCGAGAGAGAGATATAGAGAGAGAGATATCGAGTGAGAAAGCAAAATCGAGAGAGAGAGAGACAGAGATATCGAGAGAGTGGGAGAGATATTGAGAGAGAGATATCGAGAGAGAGATATAGAGAGAGAGATATCGAGTGAGAAAGCAAAATCGAGAGAGAGAGAGACAGAGATATCGAGAGAGTGGGAGAGATATTGAGAGAGAGATATCGAGAGAGAGAGAGAGAGAGATATTGAGATAGAGAGGGATATCGAGAGAGAGAGAGATAACGAGAGAGAGAGATATCGAGAGAGGGAGAGAGAGATATCAAGCGAGGGAGAGAGCGATATCGAGCGAGGGAGAGAGAGATATCGAGAGAGGGAGAGAGAGATATCGAGAGAGAGAGAGAGATATCGAGAGCGAGAGATATCGAGAGAGAAAGAGATATCGAGAAGGGGAGAGAGATATCGATAGAGAGAGAAAGAGATATCGAGAGAGAGAGATATCGAGAGAGATATCGAGAGAGGGATAGAGAGATATTGAGAGAGGGAGAGAGAGATATCAACAGACAGAGATATCGAGAGAGAGAGATATCGAGAGAGATATTGAGAGAGAGAGATGTCGAGAGAGAGAGATATCGAGAGAGATATTGAGAGAGAGAGATATCGAGAGAGCGAGATATCGAGAGAGAGAGAGAGAGAGAGATATCGAGAGAGAGAGAGCGAGATATATCGAGAGAGAAAGCGAGGGAGAGAGAGGGATATCGGTCGAGAGAGAGAGAGAGAAAATACCGAGAGAGAGTGATATCGAGAGAGAGAGAGAGATATCGAGAGCGAGAGATATCGAGAGAGAAAGAGATATCGAGAAGGGGAGAGAGATATCGATAGAGAGAGAAAGAGATATCGAGAGAGAGAGATATCGAGAGAGATATCGAGAGAGGGATAGAGAGATATTGAGAGAGGGAGAGAGAGATATCAACAGAGAGAGATATCGAGAGAGAGAGATATCGAGAGAGATATTGAGAGAGAGAGATGTCGAGAGAGAGAGATATCGAGAGAGATATTGAGAGAGAGAGATATCGAGAGAGCGAGATATCGAGAGAGAGAGAGAGAGAGAGAGATATCGAGAGAGACAGAGCGAGATATATCGAGAGAGAGAGCAAGGGAGATAGAGGGATATCGGTCGAGAGAGAGAGAGAGAGAAATATCGAGAGAGAGTGATATCGAGAGAGAGATACCGAGAGAGAGAGAGAAAGATATCGAGCGAGAGAGCAAGGGAGAGAGAGGGATATCAAGAGAGAGAAAGATATCGAGAGAGAGATATAGAGAGAGTGAGATATCGATATAGATATCGACAGATATCAAGAGAGAGAGATATCGAGAGAGAGAGAGAGAGATATCAAGAGAGAGATATATCGAGAGGGATAGAGAGATATCGAGAGAGGGATAGAGAGATATCAAGAGCGGGAGATATCGAGAGAGAGAGAGAGAGATATTGAGAGAGAGATATTGAGAGAGAGAGATATCGAGATAGAGAGGGATATCGAGAGAGAGAGAGATATCGAGAGAGAGAGATATTGAGAGAGATATCGAGAGAGGGATAGAGAGATATTGAGAGAGGGAGGGAGAGATATCGACAGAGAGAGATATAGAGAAAGTGAGAGATATCGAGATGGAGAGAGAGATAGCGAGAGAGGGAGAGGGAGATATTGAGAGAGGGAGATATCGAGAGAGAGAGATATCGAGAGAGAGGGATATCGAGAGAGAGAGAGATATCAAGAGAGAGATATATCGAGAGGGATAGAGAGATATCGAGAGGGGGATAGA
Source organism: Carcharodon carcharias (assembly GCF_017639515.1). Classification (NCBI taxonomy): domain Eukaryota; kingdom Metazoa; phylum Chordata; class Chondrichthyes; order Lamniformes; family Lamnidae; genus Carcharodon; species Carcharodon carcharias. The sequence goes on along the minus strand of NW_024470665.1, from coordinate 2,834,098 downwards.
GAGATGTCAAGAGAGGGAGATATCGAGAGAGAGAGAGAGAGATATTGAGAGAGAGATATTGAGAGAGAGAGAGAGAGATATTGAGATAGAGAGGGATATCGAGAGAGAGAGAGATATCGAGAGAGAGAGATATTGAGAGAGATATCGAGAGAGGGATAGAGAGATATTGAGAGAGGGAGGGAGAGATATCGACAGAGAGAGATATAGAGAAAGTGAGAGATATCGAGAGGGAGAGAGAGATAGCGAGAGAGGGAGAGGGAGATATTGAGAGAGGGAGATAGCGAGAGAGAGAGATATCGAGAGGGAGGGATATCGAGAGAGAGAGATATCAAGAGAGAGATATATCGAGAGGGATAGAGAGATATCGAGAGGGGGATAGAGAGATGTCAAGAGAGGGAGATATCGAGAGAGAGAGAGAGAGATATCGAGAGAGAGAGATATTGAGAGAGAGAGAGAGATATTGAGATAGAGAGGGATATCGAGAGAGAGAGAGATATCGAGAGAGAGAGATATCGAGAGAGGGAGAGAGAGATATCAAGCAAGGGAGAGAGGGATATCGAGCGAGGGAGAGAGAGATATCGAGAGAGGGAGAGAGAGATATCGAGAGAGAGAGAGATATCGAGAGAGGGAGAGCGAGATATCGACAGAGGGAGATATCGAGAGAGGGAGATATCGAGAGAGTGAGATATCGAGGGAGAGAGATATCGTGAGAGAGAGAGATATTGAGAGAGAGAGATATCCAGAGAGGGAGTGAGAGATATCGAGAGAGGGAGAGAGATATATCGAGAGAGGGAGAGAGAGATATCGAGAGGGAGAGAGAGATATCGCGAGGGAGAGAGAGATATCGAGAGAGCGAGATATCGAGAGAGAGAGATGTCGAGAGAGAGGGATATCGAGAGAGAGTGAATCAAGAGAGAGAAATATCGAGAGAGAGAGAGAGAGAGATATAGAGAGAGAGAGCTATCGAGCGAGAGAGAGATATCGTGAGAGAGAATGAGATATTGAGAGAGAGATATATAGAGAGAGAGATATATATATAGAGAGAGAGATATTGAGAGAGAGATATAGAGAGAGAGAGAGATATCGAGATAGAGAGGGATATCGAGAGAGAGAGATATCGAGAGAGGGAGAGAGAGGTATCGAGCGAGGGAGAGAGAGATATCGAGCGAGGGAGAGAGAGATATCGAGAGAGGGAGAGAGAGATATTGAGAGAGGGAGAGAGATATATCGAGAGAGGGAGAGAGAGATATCGAGAGAGGGAGAGAGAGATATTGAGAGAGAGAGTGAGATATCGAGAGCGAGAGATATCAAGAGAGAAAGAGATATCGAGAGGGGGAGAGAGATATCGATAGAGAGAGAAAGAGATATCGAGAGAGAGAGATATCGAGAGAGATATCGAGAGATGGATAGAGAGATGTTGAGAGAGGGAGAGAGAGATATCGACAGAGAGATATCGAGAAAGAGAGAGAAATTGAGAGGGAGAGAGAGATATCGAGAGAGAGAGATATCGAGAGAGGGAGAGAGAGATATCAAGCGAGGGAGAGAGCGATATCGAGTGAGAGAGAGAGAGATATCGAGAGAGGGAGAGAGAGATATCGAGAGAGAGAGTGAGATATCGAGAGTGAGAGATATCGAGAGAGAAAGAGATATCGAGAGGGGGAGAGAGATATCGATAGAGAGAGAAAGTGATATCGAGAGAGAGAGATATGGAGAGAGATATCGAGAGAGGGATAGAGAGATATTGAGAGAGGGAGAGAGAAATATCGACAGAGAGATATCGAGAAAGAGAGATATATCGAGAGGGAGAGAGAGATATTGAGAGAGGGAGAGAGAGATATAGAGAGAGGGAGATATCGAGAGAGGGAGATATCGAGAGAGAAGGTTATCGAGAGAGAGAGATATCGAGAGAGAGAGATATCGAGAGAGAGATATATCGAGAGGGCTAGTGAGATATCTAGAAAGGGAGAGGGAGATATCGAGAGAGGGAGATATCGGGATAGAGAGATATCGAGGGAGAGGGATATCGAGAGAGAGAGATATCGAGAGAGAGAGAGCTATCGAGAGAGAGAGATATCGAGAGGGAGAGAGAGATATCGAGAGAGGGAGAGAGAGGTATCATGAGAAGGAGAGGGAGATATCGATAGAGGGAGAGAAAGATATCGAGAGAGGGAGATATCGAGAGAGAGAGATATCGAGAGAGAGAGATATCGAGAGAGAGATATATCGATAGAGATATCGAGAGATATCGAGAGAGAGAGATATCGAGAGAGAGAGATATCGAGAGAGAGATATAGAGAGAGAGATATCGAGTGAGAAAGCGAAATCGAGAGAGAGAGAGACAGAGATATCGAGAGAGTGGGAGAGATATTGAGAGAGAGATATCGAGAGAGAGAGAGAGAGATATTGAGATAGAGAGGGATATCGAGAGAGAGAGAGATAACGAGAGAGAGAGATATCGAGAGAGGGAGAGAGAGATATCAAGCGAGGGAGAGAGCGATATCGAGCGAGGGAGAGAGAGATATCGAGAGAGGGAGAGAGAGATATCGAGAGAGAGAGAGAGATATCGAGAGCGAGAGATATCGAGAGAGAAAGAGATATCGAGAAGGGGAGAGAGATATCGATAGAGAGAGAAAGAGATATCGAGAGAGAGAGATATCGAGAGAGATATCGAGAGAGGGATAGAGAGATATTGAGAGAGGGAGAGAGAGATATCAACAGAGAGAGATATCGAGAGAGAGAGATATCGAGAGAGATATTGAGAGAGAGAGATGTCGAGAGAGAGAGATATCGAGAGAGATATTGAGAGAGAGAGATATCGAGAGAGCGAGATATAGAGAGAGAGAGAGATATCGAGAGAGAGAGAGCGAGATATATCGAGAGAGAAAGCGAGGGAGAGAGAGGGATATCGGTCGAGAGAGAGAAATACCGAGAGAGAGTGATATCGAGAGAGAGAGAGATATCGAGAGCGAGAGATATCGAGAGAGAAAGAGATATCGAGAAGGGGAGAGAGATATAGATAGAGAGAGAAAGAGATATCGAGAGAGAGAGATATCGAGAGAGATATCGAGAGAGGGATAGAGAGATATTGAGAGAGGGAGAGAGAGATATCAACAGAGAGAGATATCGAGAGAGAGAGATATCGAGAGAGATATTGAGAGAGAGAGATGTCGAGAGAGAGAGATATCGAGAGAGATATTGAGAGAGAGAGATATCGAGAGAGCGAGATATCGAGAGAGAGAGAGAGAGAGAGATATCGAGAGAGACAGAGCGAGATATATCGAGAGAGAGAGCAAGGGAGATAGAGGGATATCGGTCGAGAGAGAGAGAGAGAGAAATATCGAGAGAGAGTGATATCGAGAGAGAGATACCGAGAGAGAGAGAGAAAGATATCGAGCGAGAGAGCAAGGGAGAGAGAGGGATATCAAGAGAGAGAAAGATATCGAGAGAGAGATATAGAGAGAGTGAGATATCGATATAGATATCGACAGATATCAAGAGAGAGAGATATCGAGAGAGAGAGAGAGAGATATCAAGAGAGAGATATATCGAGAGGGATAGAGAGATATCGAGAGAGGGATAGAGAGATATCAAGAGCGGGAGATATCGAGAGAGAGAAAGAGAGATATTGAGAGAGAGATATTGAGAGAGAGAGATATCGAGATAGAGAGGGATATCGAGAGAGAGAGAGATATCGAGAGAGAGAGATATTGAGAGAGATATCGAGAGAGGGATAGAGAGATATTGAGAGAGGGAGGGAGAGATATCGACAGAGAGAGATATAGAGAAAGTGAGAGATATCGAGATGGAGAGAGAGATAGCGAGAGAGGGAGAGGGAGATATTGAGAGAGGGAGAAATCGAGAGAGAGAGATATCGAGAGAGAGGGATATCGAGAGAGAGAGAGATATCAAGAGAGAGATATATCGAGAGGGATAGAGAGATATCGAGAGGGTGATAGAGAGATGTCAAGAGAGGGAGATATTGAGAGAGAGAGAGAGAGATATCGAGAGAGAGAGATATTGAGATAGAGAGGGATATCGAGAGAGAGAGAGATATCGAGAGAGAGAGATATCGAGAGAGGGAGAGAGAGATATCAAGCAAGGGAGAGAGGGATATCGAGCGAGGGAGAGAGAGATATCGAGAGAGGGAGAGAGAGATATCGAGAGAGAGAGAGATATCGAGAGAGGGAGAGCGAGATATCGACAGAGGGAGATATCGAGAGAGGGAGATATCGAGAGAGTGAGATATCGAGGGAGAGAGATATCGTGAGAGAGAGAGATATTGAGAGAGAGAGATATCCAGAGAGGGAGTGAGAGATATCGAGAGAGGGAGAGAGATATATCGAGAGAGGGAGAGAGAGATATCGAGAGGGAGAGAGAGATATCGCGAGGGAGAGAGAGATATCGAGAGAGCGAGATATCGAGAGAGAGAGATGTCGAGAGAGAGGGATATCGAGAGAGAGTGAATCAAGAGAGAGAAATATCGAGAGAGAGAGAGAGAGAGATATAGAGAGAGAGAGCTATCGAGCGAGAGAGAGATATCGTGAGAGAGAATGAGATATTGAGAGAGAGATATAGAGAGAGAGAGATATAGAGAGAGAGAGAGAGATATTGAGAGAGAGATATGGAGAGAGAGAGAGATATCGAGATAGAGAGGGATATCGAGAGAGAGAGATATCGAGAGAGGGAGAGAGAGGTATCGAGCGAGGGAGAGAGAGATATCGAGCGAGGGAGAGAGAGATATCGAGAGAGGGAGAGAGAGATATTGAGAGAGGGAGAGAGATATATCGAGAGAGGGAGAGAGAGATATCGAGAGAGGGAGAGAGAGATATTGAGAGAGAGAGTGAGATATTGAGAGCGAGAGATATCAAGAGAGAAAGAGATATCGAGAGGGGGAGAGAGATATCGATAGTGAGAGAAAGAGATATCGAGAGAGAGAGATATCGAGAGAGATATCGAGAGATGGATAGAGAGATATTGAGAGAGGGAGAGAGAGATATCGACAGAGAGATATCGAGAAAGTGAGAGATATCGAGAGGGAGAGAGAGATATCGAGAGAGAGAGATATCGAGAGAGGGAGAGAGAGATATCAAGCGAGGGAGAGAGCGATATCGAGTGAGAGAGAGAGAGATATCGAGAGAGGGAGAGAGAGATATCGAGAGAGAGTGAGAGATATCGAGAGTGAGAGATATCGAGAGAGAAAGAGATATCGAGAGGGGGAGAGAGATATCGATAGAGAGAGAAAGAGATATCGAGAGAGAGAGATATCGAGAGAGATATCGAGAGAGGGATAGAGAGATATTGAGAGAGGGAGAGAGAAATATCGACAGAGATATATCGAGAAAGAGAGAGATATCGAGAGGGAGATAGAGATATCGAGAGAGGGAGAGAGAGATATAGAGAGAGGGAGATATCGAGAGAGGGAGATATCGAGAGAGAAGGTTATCGAGAGAGAGAGATATCGAGAGAGAGAGATATCGAGAGAGAGATATATCGAGAGGGCTAGTGAGATATCTAGAAAGGGAGAGGGAGATATCGAGAGAGGGAGATATCGGGATAGAGAGATATCGAGGGAGAGGGATATCGAGAGAGAGAGATATCGAGAGAGAGAGAGCTATCGAGAGAGAGAGATATCGAGAGGGAGAGAGAGATATCGAGAGAGAGAGAGATATCGAGAGAGGGAGAGCGAGATATCGACAGAGGGAGATATCGAGAGAGGGAGATATCGAGAGAGTGAGATATCGAGGGAGAGAGATATCGTGAGAGAGAGAGATATTGAGAGAGAGAGATATCCAGAGAGGGAGTGAGAGATATCGAGAGAGGGAGAGAGATATATCGAGAGAGGGAGAGAGAGATATCGAGAGGGAGAGAGAGATATCGCGAGGGAGAGAGAGATATCGAGAGAGCGAGATATCGAGAGAGAGAGATGTCGAGAGAGAGGGATATCGAGAGAGAGTGAATCAAGAGAGAGAAATATCGAGAGAGAGAGAGAGAGAGATATAGAGAGAGAGAGCTATCGAGCGAGAGAGAGATATCGTGAGAGAGAATGAGATATTGAGAGAGAGATATAGAGAGAGAGAGATATAGAGAGAGAGAGAGAGATATTGAGAGAGAGATATGGAGAGAGAGAGAGATATCGAGATAGAGAGGGATATCGAGAGAGAGAGATATCGAGAGAGGGAGAGAGAGGTATCGAGCGAGGGAGAGAGAGATATCGAGCGAGGGAGAGAGAGATATCGAGAGAGGGAGAGAGAGATATTGAGAGAGGGAGAGAGATATATCGAGAGAGGGAGAGAGAGATATCGAGAGAGGGAGAGAGAGATATTGAGAGAGAGAGTGAGATATTGAGAGCGAGAGATATCAAGAGAGAAAGAGATATCGAGAGGGGGAGAGAGATATCGATAGTGAGAGAAAGAGATATCGAGAGAGAGAGATATCGAGAGAGATATCGAGAGATGGATAGAGAGATGTTGAGAGAGGGAGAGAGAGATATCGACAGAGAGATATCGAGAAAGAGAGAGATATTGAGAGGGAGAGAGAGATATCGAGAGAGAGAGATATCGAGAGAGGGAGAGAGAGATATCAAGCGAGGGAGAGAGCGATATCGAGTGAGAGAGAGAGAGATATCGAGAGAGGGAGAGAGAGATATCGAGAGAGAGAGAGAGATATCGAGAGTGAGAGATATCGAGAGAGAAAGAGATATCGAGAGGGGGAGAGAGATATCGATAGAGAGAGAAAGAGATATCGAGAGAGAGAGATATGGAGAGAGATATCGAGAGAGGGATAGAGAGATATTGAGAGAGGGAGAGAGAAATATCGACAGAGAGATATCGAGAAAGAGAGATATATCGAGAGGGAGAGAGAGATATTGAGAGAGGGAGAGAGAGATATAGAGAGAGGGAGATATCGAGAGAGGGAGATATCGAGAGAGAAGGTTATCGAGAGAGAGAGATATCGAGAGAGAGAGATATCGAGAGAGAGATATATCGAGAGGGCTAGTGAGATATCTAGAAAGGGAGAGGGAGATATCGAGAGAGGGAGATATCGGGATAGAGAGATATCGAGGGAGAGGGATATCGAGAGAGAGAGATATCGAGAGAGAGAGAGCTATCGAGAGAGAGAGATATCGAGAGGGAGAGAGAGATATCGAGAGAGGGAGAGAGAGGTATCATGAGAAGGAGAGGGAGATATCGAGAGAGGGAGAGAGAGATATCGAGAGAGGGAGATATCGAGAGAGAGAGATATCGAGAGAGAGAGATATCGAGAGAGAGATATATCGATAGAGATATCGAGAGATATCGAGAGAGAGAGATATCGAGAGAGAGAGATATCGAGAGAGAGATATAGAGAGAGAGATATCGAGTGAGAAAGCGAAATCGAGAGAGAGAGAGACAGAGATATCGAGAGAGTGGGAGAGATATTGAGAGAGAGATATGGAGAGAGAGAGAGAGAGATATTGAGATAGAGAGGAATATCAAGAGAGAGAGAGATAACGAGAGAGAGAGATATCGAGAGAGGGAGAGAGAGATATCAAGCGAGGGAGAGAGCGATATCGAGCGAGGGAGAGAGAGATATCGAGAGAGGGAGAGAGAGATATCGAGAGAGAGAGAGAGATATCGAGAGCGAGAGATATCGAGAGAGAAAGAGATATCGAGAAGGGGAGAGAGATATCGATAGAGAGAGAAAGAGATAGCGAGAGATAGAGATATCGAGAGAGATATCGAGAGAGGGATAGAGAGATATTGAGAGAGGGAGAGAGAGATATCAACAGAGAGAGATATCGAGAGAGAGAGATATCGAGAGAGATATTGAGAGAGAGATGTCGAGAGAGAGAGATATCGAGAGAGATATTGAGAGAGAGAGATATCGAGAGAGCGAGATATCGAGAGAGAGAGAGAGATATCGAGAGAGAGAGAGCGAGATATATCGAGAGAGAAAGCGAGGGAGAGAGAGGGATATCGGTCGAGAGAGAGAGAGAGAGAAATACCGAGAGAGAGTGATATCGAGAGAGAGAGAGAGATATCGAGAGCGAGAGATATCGAGAGAGAAAGAGATATCGAGAAGGGGAGAGAGATCGATAGAGAGAGAAAGAGATATCGAGAGAGAGAGATATCGAGAGAGATATCGAGAGAGGGATAGAGAGATATTGAGAGAGGGAGAGAGAGATATCAACAGAGAGAGATATCGAGAGAGAGAGATATTGAGAGAGAGAGAGAGAGATATAGAGAGGGAGAGATATCGAGAGAGAAAGAGATATCGAGAGGGGGAGAGAGATATCGATAGAGAGAGAAAGAGATATTGAGAGAGAGAGATATCGAGAGAGATATCGAGAGAGGCATAGAGAGATGTCAAGAGAGGGAGATATCGAGAGAGAGAGAGAGAGATATTGAGAGAGATATCGAGAGAGAGAGAGAGAGATATTGATATAGAGAGGGATATCGAGAGAGAGAGAGATATCGAGAGAGAGAGATATCGAGCGAGGGAGAGAGAGATATCAAGCGAGGGAGAGAGAGATATCGATAGAGGGAGAGAGAGATATCGAGAGAGAAAGAGATATCGAAAGGGAGAGAGAGATATCAATAGAGAAAGAGAGAGATATCGAGAGAGATATCGAGAGAGGGATAGAGAAATATTGAGAGAGGGAGAGAGAGATATCAACAGAGAGAGATAGCGAGAAAGAGAGATATCGAGAGGGAGAGAGAGATAGCGAGAGCGGGAGAGCGAGATATCGAGAGAGGGAGATATCGAGTGAGAGAGATATCGAGAGAGAGGGATATCGAGAGAGAGAGAGATATCAAGAGAGAGATATATCGAGAGGGATAGAGAGATATCGAGAGAGGGATAGAGAGATATCAAGAGCGGGAGATATCGAGAGAGAGAGAGAGAGATATTGAGAGAGAGATATTGAGAGAGAGAGAGAGAGATATCGAGATAGAGAGGGATATCGAGAGAAAGAGAGATATCGAGAGAGAGAGATATTGAGAGAGATATCGAGAGAGGGATAGAGAGATATTGAGAGAGGGAGGGAGAGATATCGACAGAGAGAGATATAGAGAAAGTGAGAGATATCGAGAGGGAGAGAGAGATAGCGAGAGAGGGAGAGAGAGATATCGAGAGAGAGAGATATCGAGAGAGAGATATATCGAGAGGGCTAGTGAGATATCTAGAAAGGGAGAGGGAGATATCGAGAGAGGGAGATATCGGGATAGAGAGATATCGAGGGAGAGGGATATCGAGAGAGAGAGATATCGAGAGAGAGAGAGCTATCGAGAGAGAGAGATATCGAGAGGGAGAGAGAGATATCGAGAGAGGGAGAGAGAGGTATCATGAGAAGGAGAGGGAGATATCGAGAGAGGGAGAGAGAGAGATCGAGAGAGGGAGATATCGAGAGAGAGAGATATCGAGAGAGAGAGATATCGAGAGAGAGATATATCGATAGAGATATCGAGAGATATCGAGAGAGAGAGATATCGAGAGAGAGAGATATCGAGAGAGAGATATAGAGAGAGAGATATCGAGTGAGAAAGCGAAATCGAGAGAGAGAGAGACAGAGATATCGAGAGAGTGGGAGAGATATTGAGAGAGAGATATGGAGAGAGAGAGAGAGAGATATTGAGATAGAGAGGAATATCAAGAGAGAGAGAGATAACGAGAGAGAGAGATATCGAGAGAGGGAGAGAGAGATATCAAGCGAGGGAGAGAGCGATATCGAGCGAGGGAGAGAGAGATATCGAGAGAGGGAGAGAGAGATATCGAGAGAGAGAGAGAGATATCGAGAGCGAGAGATATCGAGAGAGAAAGAGATATCGAGAAGGGGAGAGAGATATCGATAGAGAGAGAAAGAGATAGCGAGAGAGAGAGATATCGAGAGAGATATCGAGAGAGGGATAGAGAGATATTGAGAGAGGGAGAGAGAGATATCAACAGAGAGAGATATCGAGAGAGAGAGATATCGAGAGAGATATTGAGAGAGAGATGTCGAGAGAGAGAGATATCGAGAGAGATATTGAGAGAGAGAGATATCGAGAGAGCGAGATATCGAGAGAGAGAGAGAGATATCGAGAGAGAGAGAGCGAGATATATCGAGAGAGAAAGCGAGGGAGAGAGAGGGATATCGGTCGAGAGAGAGAGAGAGAGAAATACCGAGAGAGAGTGATATCGAGAGAGAGAGAGAGATATCGAGAGCGAGAGATATCGAGAGAGAAAGAGATATCGAGAAGGGGAGAGAGATATCGATAGAGAGAGAAAGAGATATCGAGAGAGAGAGATATCGAGAGAGATATCGAGAGAGGGATAGAGAGATATTGAGAGAGGGAGAGAGAGATATCAACAGAGAGAGATATCGAGAGAGAGAGATATTGAGAGAGAGAGAGAGAGATATAGAGAGGGAGAGATATCGAGAGAGAAAGAGATATCGAGAGGGGGAGAGAGATATCGATAGAGAGAGAAAGAGATATTGAGAGAGAGAGATATCGAGAGAGATATCGAGAGAGGCATAGAGAGATGTCAAGAGAGGGAGATATCGAGAGAGAGAGAGAGAGATATTGAGAGAGATATCGAGAGAGAGAGAGAGCGATATTGAGATAGAGAGGGATATCGAGAGAGAGAGAGATATCGAGAGAGAGAGATATCGAGCGAGGGAGAGAGAGATATCGAGCGAGGGAGAGAGAGATATCGATAGAGGGAGAGAGAGATATCGAGAGAGAAAGAGATATCGAAAGGGAGAGAGAGATATCAATAGAGAAAGAGAGAGATATCGAGAGAGATATCGAGAGAGGGATAGAGAAATATTGAGAGAGGGAGAGAGAGATATCAACAGAGAGAGATAGCGAGAAAGAGAGATATCGAGAGGGAGAGAGAGATAGCGAGAGCGGGAGAGCGAGATATCGAGAGAGGGAGATATCGAGTGAGAGAGATATCGAGAGAGAGGGATATCGAGAGAGAGAGATATCAAGAGAGAGATATATCGAGAGGGATAGAGAGATATCGAGAGAGGGATAGAGAGATATCAAGAGCGGGAGATATCGAGAGAGAGAGAGAGAGATATTGAGAGAGAGATATTGAGAGAGAGAGAGAGAGATATCGAGATAGAGAGGGATATCGAGAGAAAGAGAGATATCGAGAGAGAGAGATATTGAGAGAGATATCGAGAGAGGGATAGAGAGATATTGAGAGAGGGAGGGAGAGATATCGACAGAGAGAGATATAGAGAAAGTGAGAGATATCGAGAGGGAGAGAGAGATAGCGAGAGAGGGAGAGCGAGATATCGAGAGAGGGAGATATCGAGAGAGAGAGATATCGAGAGAGAGGGATATCGAGAGAGAGAGATATCAAGAGAGAGATATATCGAGAGGGATAGAGAGATATCGAGAGAGGGATAGAGAGATGTCAAGAGAGGGAGATATAGAGAGAGAGAGAGATATTGAGAGAGAGATATTGAGAGAGAGAGAGAGATATTGAGATAGAGAGGGATAACGAGAGAGAGAGAGATATCGAGAGAGAGAGATATCGAGAGAGAAAGAGATATCGAGAGGGGGAGAGAGATATCGATAGAGAGAGAAAGAGATATCGAGAGAGAGAGATATCGAGAGAGATATCGAGAGAGGGATAGAGAGATATTGAGAGAGGGAGAGAGAGATATCAACAGAGAGATATCGAGAAAGAGAGAGATATCGAGAGGGAGAGAGAGATATCGAGAGAGAGAGATATCAAGAGAGGGAGAGAGAGATATCAAGCGAGGGAGAGAGCGATATCGAGCGAGGGAGAGAGAGATATCGAGAGAGGGAGAGAGAGATATCGAGAGAGAGAGAGAGATATCGAGAGCGAGAGATATCGAGAGAGAAAGAGATATCGAGAGGGGGAGAGAGATATCGATAGAGAGAGAAAGAGATATCGAGAGAGAGAGATATCGAGAGAGATATCGAGAGAGGGATAGAGAGATATTGAGAGAGGGAGAGAGAGATATCGAGAGAGAGAGATATCGAGAGAGGGAGAGAGAGATATCAAGCGATGGAGAGAGCGATATCGAGCGAGGGAGAGAGAGATATCGAGAGAGAGAGATATCGAGAGAGAGATATAGAGAGAGAGATATCGAGTGAGAAAGCGAAATCGAGAGAGAGAGAGACAGAGATATCGAGAGAGTGGGAGAGATATTGAGAGAGAGATATGGAGAGAGAGAGAGAGAGATATTGAGATAGAGAGGAATATCAAGACAGAGAGAGATAACGAGAGAGAGAGATATCGAGAGAGGGAGAGAGAGATATCAAGCGAGGGAGAGAGCGATATCGAGCGAGGGAGAGAGAGATATCGAGAGAGGGAGAGAGAGATATCGAGAGAGAGAGAGAGATATCGAGAGCGAGAGATATCGAGAGAGAAAGAGATATCGAGAAGGGGAGAGAGATATCGATAGAGAGAGAAAGAGATAGCGAGAGAGAGAGATATCGAGAGAGATATCGAGAGAGGGATAGAGAGATATTGAGAGAGGGAGAGAGAGATATCAACAGAGAGAGATATCGAGAGAGAGAGATATCGAGAGAGATATTGAGAGAGAGATGTCGAGAGAGAGAGATATCGAGAGAGATATTGAGAGAGAGAGATATCGAGAGAGCGAGATATCGAGAGAGAGAGAGAGATATCGAGAGAGAGAGAGCGAGATATATCGAGAGAGAAAGCGAGGGAGAGAGAGGGATATCGGTCGAGAGAGAGAGAGAGAGAAATACCGAGAGAGAGTGATATCGAGAGAGAGAGAGAGATATCGAGAGCGAGAGATATCGAGAGAGAAAGAGATATCGAGAAGGGGAGAGAGATATCGATAGAGAGAGAAAGAGATATCGAGAGAGAGAGATATCGAGAGAGATATCGAGAGAGGGATAGAGAGATATTGAGAGAGGGAGAGAGAGATATCAACAGAGAGAGATATCGAGAGAGAGAGATATTGAGAGAGAGAGAGAGAGATATAGAGAGGGAGAGATATCGAGAGAGAAAGAGATATCGAGAGGGGGAGAGAGATATCGATAGAGAGAGAAAGAGATATTGAGAGAGAGAGATATCGAGAGAGATATCGAGAGAGGCATAGAGAGATGTCAAGAGAGGGAGATATCGAGAGAGAGAGAGAGAGATATTGAGAGAGATATCGAGAGAGAGAGAGAGAGATATTGAGATAGAGAGGGATATCGAGAGAGAGAGAGATATCGAGAGAGAGAGATATCGAGCGAGGGAGAGAGAGATATCGAGCGAGGGAGAGAGAGATATCGATAGAGGGAGAGAGAGATATCGAGAGAGAAAGAGATATCGAAAGGGAGAGAGAGATATCAATAGAGAAAGAGAGAGATATCGAGAGAGATATCGAGAGAGGGATAGAGAAATATTGAGAGAGGGAGAGAGAGATATCAACAGAGAGAGATAGCGAGAAAGAGAGATATCGAGAGGGAGAGAGAGATAGCGAGAGCGGGAGAGCGAGATATCGAGAGAGGGAGATATCGAGTGAGAGAGATATCGAGAGAGAGGGATATCGAGAGAGAGAGAGATATCAAGAGAGAGATATATCGAGAGGGATAGAGAGATATCGAGAGAGGGATAGAGAGATATCAAGAGCGGGAGATATCGAGAGAGAGAGAGAGAGATATTGAGAGAGAGATATTGAGAGAGAGAGAGAGAGATATCGAGATAGAGAGGGATATCGAGAGAAAGAGAGATATCGAGAGAGAGAGATATTGAGAGAGATATCGAGAGAGGGATAGAGAGATATTGAGAGAGGGAGGGAGAGATATCGACAGAGAGAGATATAGAGAAAGTGAGAGATATCGAGAGGGAGAGAGAGATAGCGAGAGAGGGAGAGAGAGATATCGAGAGAGAGAGATATCGAGAGAGAGATATATCGAGAGGGCTAGTGAGATATCTAGAAAGGGAGAGGGAGATATCGAGAGAGGGAGATATCGGGATAGAGAGATATCGAGGGAGAGGGATATCGAGAGAGAGAGATATCGAGAGAGAGAGAGCTATCGAGAGAGAGAGATATCGAGAGGGAGAGAGAGATATCGAGAGAGGGAGAGAGAGGTATCATGAGAAGGAGAGGGAGATATCGAGAGAGGGAGAGAGAGATATCGAGAGAGGGAGATATCGAGAGAGAGAGATATCGAGAGAGAGAGATATCGAGAGAGAGATATATCGATAGAGATATCGAGAGATATCGAGAGAGAGAGATATCGAGAGAGAGATATCGAGAGAGAGATATAGAGAGAGAGATATCGAGTGAGAAAGCGAAATCGAGAGAGAGAGAGACAGAGATATCGAGAGAGTGGGAGAGATATTGAGAGAGAGATATGGAGAGAGAGAGAGAGAGATATTGAGATAGAGAGGAATATCAAGAGAGAGAGAGATAACGAGAGAGAGAGATATCGAGAGAGGGAGAGAGAGATATCAAGCGAGGGAGAGAACGATATCGAGCGAGGGAGAGAGAGATATCGAGAGAGGGAGAGAGAGATATCGAGAGAGAGAGAGAGATATCGAGAGCGAGAGATATCGAGAGAGAAAGAGATATCGAGAAGGGGAGAGAGATATCGATAGAGAGAGAAAGAGATAGCGAGAGAGAGAGATATCGAGAGAGATATCGAGAGAGGGATAGAGAGATATTGAGAGAGGGAGAGAGAGATATCAACAGAGAGAGATATCGAGAGAGAGAGATATCGAGAGAGATATTGAGAGAGAGATGTCGAGAGAGAGAGATATCGAGAGAGATATTGAGAGAGAGAGATATCGAGAGAGCGAGATATCGAGAGAGAGAGAGAGATATCGAGAGAGAGAGAGCGAGATATATCGAGAGAGAAAGCGAGGGAGAGAGAGGGATATCGGTCGAGAGAGAGAGAGAGAGAAATACCGAGAGAGAGTGATATCGAGAGAGAGAGAGAGATATCGAGAGCGAGAGATATCGAGAGAGAAAGAGATATCGAGAAGGGGAGAGAGATATCGATAGAGAGAGAAAGAGATATCGAGAGAGAGAGATATCGAGAGAGATATCGAGAGAGGGATAGAGAGATATTGAGAGAGGGAGAGAGAGATATCAACAGAGAGAGATATCGAGAGAGAGAGATATTGAGAGAGAGAGAGAGAGATATAGAGAGGGAGAGATATCGAGAGAGAAAGAGATATCGAGAGGGGGAGAGAGATATCGATAGAGAGAGAAAGAGATATTGAGAGAGAGAGATATCGAGAGAGATATCGAGAGAGGCATAGAGAGATGTCAAGAGAGGGAGATATCGAGAGAGAGAGAGAGAGATATTGAGAGAGATATCGAGAGAGAGAGAGAGAGATATTGAGATAGAGAGGGATATCGAGAGAGAGAGAGATATCGAGAGAGAGAGATATCGAACGAGGGAGAGAGAGATATCGAGCGAGGGAGAGAGAGATATCGATAGAGGGAGAGAGAGATATCGAGAGAGAAAGAGATATCGAAAGGGAGAGAGAGATATCAATAGAGAAAGAGAGAGATATCGAGAGAGATATCGAGAGAGGGATAGAGAAATATTGAGAGAGGGAGAGAGAGATATCAACAGAGAGAGATAGCGAGAAAGAGAGATATCGAGAGGGAGAGAGAGATAGCGAGAGCGGGAGAGCGAGATATCGAGTGAGGGAGATATCGAGTGAGAGAGATATCGAGAGAGAGGGATATCGAGAGAGAGAGAGATATCAAGAGAGAGATATATCGAGAGGGATAGAGAGATATCGAGAGAGGGATAGAGAGATATCAAGAGCGGGAGATATCGAGAGAGAGAGAGAGATATTGAGAGAGAGATATTGAGAGAGAGAGAGAGAGATATCGAGATAGAGAGGGATATCGAGAGAAAGAGAGATATCGAGAGAGAGAGATATTGAGAGAGATATCGAGAGAGGGATAGAGAGATATTGAGAGAGGGAGGGAGAGATATCGACAGAGAGAGATATAGAGAAAGTGAGAGATATCGAGAGGGAGAGAGAGATAGCGAGAGAGGGAGAGCGAGATATCGAGAGAGGGTGATATCGAGAGAGAGAGATATCGAGAGAGAGGGATATCGAGAGAGAGAGATATCAAGAGAGAGATATATCGAGAGGGATAGAGAGATATCGAGAGAGGGATAGAGAGATGTCAAGAGAGGGAGATATAGAGAGAGAGAGAGATATTGAGAGAGAGATATTGAGAGAGAGAGAGAGATATTGAGATAGAGAGGGATAACGAGAGAGAGAGAGATATCGAGAGAGAGAGATATCGAGAGAGAAAGAGATATCGAGAGGGGGAGAGAGATATCGATAGAGAGAGAAAGAGATATCGAGAGAGAGAGATATCGAGAGAGATATCGAGAGAGGTATAGAGAGATATTGAGAGAGGGAGAGAGAGATATCAACAGAGAGATATCGAGAAAGAGAGAGATATCGAGAGGGAGAGAGAGATATCGAGAGAGAGAGATATCAAGAGAGGGAGAGAGAGATATCAAGCAAGGGAGAGAGCGATATCGAGCGAGGGAGAGAGAGATATCGAGAGAGGGAGAGAGAGATATCGAGAGAGAGAGAGAGATATCGAGAGCGAGAGATATCGAGAGAGAAAGAGATATCGAGAGGGGGAGAGAGATATCGATAGAGAGAGAAAGAGATATCGAGAGAGAGAGATATCGAGAGAGATATCGAGAGAGGGATAGAGAGATATTGAGAGAGGGAGAGAGAGATATCGAGAGAGAGAGATATCGAGAGAGGGAGAGAGAGATATCAAGCGATGGAGAGAGCGATATCGAGCGAGGGAGAGAGAGATATCGAGAGAGGGAGAGAGAGATATCGAGAGAGAGAGAGAGATATCGAGAGCGAGAGATATCGAGAGAGAAAGAGATATCGAGGGGGGAGAGAGATATCGATAGAGAGAGAAAGAGATATCGAGAGAGAGAGATATCGAGAGAGTTGGATATCGAGAGAGAGAGATATCGAGAGAGGGAGAGAGAGATATCAAGCGATGGAGAGAGCGATATCGAGCGAGGGAGAGAGAGATATCGAGAGAGGGAGAGAGAGATATCGAGAGAGAGAGAGAGATATTGAGAGCGAGAGATATCGAGAGAGAAAGAGATATCGAGGGGGGAGAGAGATATCGATAGAGAGAGAAAGAGATATCGAGAGAGAGAGATATCGAGAGAGATGGATATTGAGAGAGAGAGATATCGAGAGAGGGAGAGAGAGATATCAAGCGATGGAGAGAGCGATATCGAGCGAGGGAGAGAGAGATATCGAGAGAGGGAGAGAGAGATATCGAGAGAGAAAGAGATATCGAGAGAGAGAGAGAGAGAGAGATATCGAGAGAGACAGAGCGAGATATATCGAGAGAGAGAGCAAGGGAGATAGAGGGATATCGGTCGAGAGAGAGAGAGAGAGAAATATCGAGAGAGAGTGATATCGAGAGAGAGATACCGAGAGAGAGAGAGAAAGATATCGAGCGAGAGAGCAAGGGAGAGAGAGGGATATCAAGAGAGAGAGAGATATCGAGAGAGAGATATAGAGAGAGTGAGATATCGATATAGATATCGACAGATATCAGGAGAGAGAGATATCGAGAGAGAGAGAGAGAGATATCAAGAGAGAGATATATCGAGAGGGATAGAGAGATATCGAGAGAGGGATAGAGAGATATCAAGAGCGGGAGATATCGAGAGAGAGAGAGATATTGAGAGAGAGATATTGAGAGAGAGAGAGATATCGAGATAGAGAGGGATATCGAGAGAGAGAGAGATATCGAGAGAGAGAGATATTGAGAGAGATATCGAGAGAGGGATAGAGAGATATTGAGAGAGGGAGGGAGAGATATCGACAGAGAGAGATATAGAGAAAGTGAGAGATATCGAGATGGAGAGAGAGATAGCGAGAGAGGGAGAGGGAGATATTGAGAGAGGGAGATATCGAGAGAGAGAGATATCGAGAGAGAGGGATATCGAGAGAGAGAGATATCAAGAGAGAGATATATCGAGAGGGATAGAGAGATATCGAGAGGGGGATAGAGAGATGTCAAGAGAGGGAGATATCGAGAGAGAGAGAGAGAGATATTGAGAGAGAGATATTGAGAGAGAGAGAGAGAGATATTGAGATAGAGAGGGATATCGAGAGAGAGAGAGATATCGAGAGAGAGAGATATCGAGAGAGGGAGAGAGAGATATCAAGCAAGGGAGAGAGGGATATCGAGCGAGGGAGAGAGAGATATCGAGAGAGGGAGAGAGAGATATCGAGAGAGAGAGAGATATCGAGAGAGGGAGAGCGAGATATCGACAGAGGGAGATATCGAGAGAGGGAGATATCGAGAGAGTGAGATATCGAGGGAGAGAGATATCGTGAGAGAGAGAGATATTGAGAGAGAGAGATATCCAGAGAGGGAGTGAGAGATATCGAGAGAGGGAGAGAGATATATCGAGAGAGGGAGAGAGAGATATCGAGAGGGAGAGAGAGATATCGCGAGGGAGAGAGAGATATCGAGAGAGCGAGATATCGAGAGAGAGAGATGTCGAGAGAGAGGGATATCGAGAGAGAGTGAATAAAGAGAGAGAAATATCGAGAGAGAGAGAGTGAGAGAGATAGAGAGAGAGAGCTATCGAGCGAGAGAGAGATATCGTGAGAGAGAATGAGATATTGAGAGAGAGATATAGAGAGAGAGAGATATCGAGAGAGAAAGAGATATCGAGAGGGGGAGAGAGATATCGATAGAGAGAGAAAGAGATATCGAGAGAGAGAGATATCGAGAGAGATATCGAGAGAGGGATAGAGAGATGTCAAGAGAGGGAGATATCGAGAGAGAGAGAGAGAGATATTGAGAGAGAGATATTGAGAGAGAGAGAGAGATATTGAGATAGAGAGGGATATCGAGAGAGAGAGAGATATCGAGAGAGAGAGATATCGAGCAAGGGAGAGAGAGATATCGATAGAGGGAGAGAGAGATATTGAGAGAGCGAGATATCGAGAGAGAAAGAGATATCGAAAGGGAGAGAGAGATATCAATAGAGAAAGAGAGAGATATCGAGAGAGATATCGAGAGAGGGAAAGAGAAATATTGAGAGAGGGAGAGAGAGATATCAACAGAGAGAGATAGCGAGAAAGAGAGAGATATCGAGAGGGAGAGAGAGATAGCGAGAGCGGGAGAGCGAGATATCGAGAGAGGGAGATATCGAGTGAGAGAGATATCGAGAGAGAGGGATATCGAGAGAGAGAGAGATATCAAGAGAGAGATATATCGATAGAGATATCGAGAGATATCGAGAGAGAGAGATATCGAGAGAGAGAGATATCGAGAGAGAGATATAGAGAGAGAGATATCGAGTGAGAAAGCGAAATCGAGAGAGAGAGAGACAGAGATATCGAGAGAGTGGGAGAGATATTGAGAGAGAGATATCGAGAGAGAGAGAGAGAGATATTGAGATAGAGAGGGGTATCGAGAGAGAGAGAGATAACGAGAGAGAGAGATATCGAGAGAGGGAGAGAGAGATATCAAGCGAGGGAGAGAGCGATATCGAGCGAGGGAGAGAGAGAGATATCGAGAGAGGGAGAGAGAGATATCGAGAGAGAGAGAGAGATATCGAGAGCGAGAGATATCGAGAGAGAAAGAGATATCGAGAAGGGGAGAGAGATATCGATAGAGAGAGAAAGAGATATCGAGAGAGAGAGATATCGAGAGAGATATCGAGAGAGGGATAGAGAGATATTGAGAGAGGGAGAGAGAGATATCAACAGAGAGAGATATCGAGAGAGAGAGATATCGAGAGAGATATTGAGAGAGAGAGATGTCGAGAGAGAGAGATATCGAGAGAGATATTGAGAGAGAGAGATATCGAGAGAGCGAGATATCGAGAGAGAGAGAGAGAGAGAGATATCGAGAGAGAGAGAGCGAGATATATCGAGAGAGAAAGCGAGGGAGAGAGAGGGATATCGGTCGAGAGAGAGAGAGAGAGAAATACCGAGAGAGAGTGATATCGAGAGAGAGAGAGAGATATCGAGAGCGAGAGATATCGAGAGAGAAAGAGATATCGAGAAGGGGAGAGAGATATCGATAGAGAGAGAAAGAGATATCGAGAGAGAGAGATATCGAGAGAGATATCGAGAGAGGGATAGAGAGATATTGAGAGAGGGAGAGAGAGATATCAACAGAGAGAGATATCGAGAGAGAGAGATATCGAGAGAGATATTGAGAGAGAGAGATGTCGAGAGAGAGAGATATCGAGAGAGATATTGAGAGAGAGAGATATCGAGAGAGCGAGATATCGAGAGAGAGAGAGAGAGAGAGATATCGAGAGAGACAGAGCGAGATATATCAAGAGAGAGCAAGGGAGATAGAGGGATATCGGTCGAGAGAGAGAGAGAGAGAAATATCGAGAGAGAGTGATATCGAGAGAGAGATACCGAGAGAGAGAGAGAAAGATATCGAGCGAGAGAGCAAGGGAGAGAGAGGGATATCAAGAGAGAGAAAGATATCGAAAGAGAGATATAGAGAGAGTGAGATATCGATATAGATATCGACAGATATCGAGAGAGAGATATCGAGAGAGAGAGAGAGAGATATCAAGAGAGAGATATATCGAGAGGGATAGAGAGATATCGAGAGAGGGATAGAGAGATATCAAGAGCGGGAGATATCGAGAGAGAGAGAGAGAGATATTGAGAGAGAGATATTGAGAGAGAGAGAGATATCGAGATAGAGAGGGATATCGAGAGAGAGAGAGATATTGAGAGAGAGAGATATTGAGAGAGATATCGAGAGAGGGATAGAGAGATATTGAGAGAGGGAGGGAGAGATATCGACAGAGAGAGATATAGAGAAAGTGAGAGATATCGAGAGGGAGAGAGAGATAGCGAGAGAGGGAGAGGGAGATATTGAGAGAGGGAGATATCGAGAGAGAGAGATATCGAGAGAGAGGGATATCGAGAGAGAGAGATATCAAGAGAGAGATATATCGAGAGGGATAGAGAGATATCGAGAGGGGGATAGAGAGATGTCAAGAGAGGGAGATATCGAGAGAGAGAGAGAGAGATATCGAGAGAGAGAGATATTGAGAGAGAGAGAGAGAGATATTGAGATAGAGAGGGATATCGAGAGAGAGAGAGATATCGAGAGAGAGAGATATCGAGAGAGGGAGAGAGAGATATCAAGCAAGGGAGAGAGGGATATCGAGCGAGGGAGAGAGAGATATCGAGAGAGGGAGAGAGAGATATCGAGAGAGAGAGAGATATCGAGAGAGGGAGAGCGAGATATCGACAGAGGGAGATATCGAGAGAGGGAGATATCGAGAGAGTGAGATATCGAGGGAGAGAGATATCGTGAGAGAGAGAGATATTGAGAGAGAGAGATATCCAGAGAGGGAGTGAGAGATATCGAGAGAGGGAGAGAGATATATCGACAGAGGGAGAGAGAGATATCGAGAGGGAGAGAGAGATATCGCGAGGGAGAGAGAGATATCGAGAGAGCGAGATATCGAGAGAGAGAGATGTCGAGAGAGAGGGATATCGAGAGAGAGTGAATCAAGAGAGAGAAATATCGAGAGAGAGAGAGAGAGAGATATAGAGAGAGAGAGCTATCGAGCGAGAGAGAGATATCGTGAGAGAGAATGAGATATTGAGAGAGAGATATAGAGAGAGAGAGATATATATAGAGAGAGAGAGATATTGAGAGAGAGATATAGAGAGAGAGAGAGATATTGAGATAGAGAGGGATATCGAGAGAGAGAGATATCGAGAGAGGGAGAGAGAGGTATCGAGCGAGGGAGAGAGAGATATCGAGCGAGGGAGAGAGAGATATCGAGAGAGGGAGAGAGAGATATCGAGAGAGAGAGAGAGATATCGAGAGCGAGAGATATCGAGAGAGAAAGAGATATCGAGAAGGGGAGAGAGATATCGATAGAGAGAGAAAGAGATATCGAGAGAGAGAGATATCGAGAGAGATATCGAGAGAGGGATAGAGAGATATTGAGAGAGGGAGAGAGAGATATCAACAGAGAGAGATATCGAGAGAGAGAGATATCGAGAGAGATATTGAGAGAGAGAGATGTCGAGAGAGAGAGATATCGAGAGAGATATTGAGAGAGAGAGATATCGAGAGAGCGAGATATCGAGAGAGAGAGAGAGAGAGAGATATCGAGAGAGAGAGAGCGAGATATATCGAGAGAGAAAGCGAGGGAGAGAGAGGGATATCGGTCGAGAGAGAGAGAGAGAGAAATACCGAGAGAGAGTGATATCGAGAGAGAGAGAGAGATATCGAGAGCGAGAGATATCGAGAGAGAAAGAGATATCGAGAAGGGGAGAGAGATATCGATAGAGAGAGAAAGAGATATCGAGAGAGAGAGATATCGAGAGAGATATCGAGAGAGGGATAGAGAGATATTGAGAGAGGGAGAGAGAGATATCAACAGAGAGAGATATCGAGAGAGAGAGATATCGAGAGAGATATTGAGAGAGAGAGATGTCGAGAGAGAGAGATATCGAGAGAGATATTGAGAGAGAGAGATATCGAGAGAGCGAGATATCGAGAGAGAGAGAGAGAGAGAGAGATATCGAGAGAGACAGAGCGAGATATATCGAGAGAGAGCAAGGGAGATAGAGGGATATCGGTCGAGAGAGAGAGAGAGAGAAATATCGAGAGAGAGTGATATCGAGAGAGAGATACCGAGAGAGAGAGAGAAAGATATCGAGCGAGAGAGCAAGGGAGAGAGAGGGATATCAAGAGAGAGAAAGATATCGAAAGAGAGATATAGAGAGAGTGAGATATCGATATAGATATCGACAGATATCAAGAGAGAGAGATATCGAGAGAGAGAGAGAGAGATATCAAGAGAGAGATATATCGAGAGGGATAGAGAGATATCGAGAGAGGGATAGAGAGATATCAAGAGCGGGAGATATCGAGAGAGAGAGAGAGAGATATTGAGAGAGAGATATTGAGAGAGAGAGATATCGAGATAGAGAGGGATATCGAGAGAGAGAGAGATATCGAGAGAGAGAGATATTGAGAGAGATATCGAGAGAGGGATAGAGAGATATTGAGAGAGGGAGGGAGAGATATCGACAGAGAGAGATATAGAGAAAGTGAGAGATATCGAGATGGAGAGAGAGATAGCGAGAGAGGGAGAGGGAGATATTGAGAGAGGGAGATATCGAGAGAGAGAGATATCGAGAGAGAGGGATATCGAGAGAGAGAGATATCAAGAGAGAGATATATCGAGAGGGATAGAGAGATATCGAGAGGGGGATAGAGAGATGTCAAGAGAGGGAGATATCGAGAGAGAGAGAGAGAGATATTGAGAGAGAGAGATATTGAGAGAGAGAGAGAGAGATATTGAGATAGAGAGGGATATCGAGAGAGAGAGATATCGAGAGAGAGAGATATCGAGAGAGAGATATAGAGAGAGTGAGATATCGATATAGATATCGACAGATATCACGAGAGAGAGATATCGAGAGAGAGAGAGAGAGATATAGAGAGAGAGAGCTATCGAGCAAGAGAGAGATATCGTGAGAGTGAGAGAGATATAGAGAGAGAGAGATATCGAGAGAGAGAGAGAGATATTGAGAGAGAGATATATAGAGAGAGAGAGATATCGAGATAGAGAGGGATATCGAGAGAGAGAGAGATATCGAGAGAGGGAGAGAGAGATATCGAGCGAGGGAGAGAGAGATATCGAGAGAGGGAGAGAGAGATATCGAGAGAGAGAGAGAGATATCGAGAGCGAGAGATATCGAGAGAGAAAGAGATATCGAGAAGGGGAGAGAGATATCGATAGAGAGAGAAAGATATATCGAGAGAGAGAGATATCGAGAGAGGGATAGAGAGATATTGAGAGAGGGAGAGAGAGATATCGACAGAGAGATATCGAGAAGGAGAGAGATATCGAGAGGGAGAGAGAGATATCGAGAGAGGGAGAGAGAGATATCGAGAGAGGGAGATATCGAGAGAGAGAGATATCGAGAGAGAAGGATATCGAGAGAGAGAGATATCGAGAGAGAGAGATATCGAGAGGGCTAGAGAGATATCTAGAAAGGGAGAGAGAGATATCGAGAGAGAGGGATATCGAGAGAGAGAGATATCGAGAGAGAGAGAGCTATCGAGAGAGAGAGATATCGAGAGGGAGAGAGAGATATCGAGAGAGGGAGATATCAGGAGATGGAGATATCGAGAGAGAGAGATATCGAGAGAGAGAGATATCGAGAGAGATATCGAGAGATATCGAGAGAGAGAGAGATATCGAGAGAGAGAGATATCGAGAGAGAGATATAGAGAGAGAGATATCGAGCGAGAAAGCGAAATCGAGAGAGAGAGACAGAGATATCGAGAGAGTGGGAGAGATATTGAGAGAGAGATATATATATAGAGAGAGAGATATTGAGAGAGAGAGGGATATTGAGAGGGAGAGAGATATCGAGAGAGAGAGAGATATCGAGAGAGGGAGAGCGAGATATCGAGAGAGGGAGATATCCAGAGAGGGAGATATCGAGAGAGTGAGATATCGAGGGAGAGATATATCGAGAGAGAGAGAGATATTGAGAGAGACAGATATCCAGAGAGGGAGAGAGAGATATCGAGAGAGGGAGAGAGATATATCGAGAGAGGGAGAGAGAGATATCAAGAGGGAGAGAGAGATATCGAGAGGGAGAGAGAGATATCGAGAGAGCGAGATATCGAGAGAAAGAGATGTCGAGAGCGAGGGAGATATCGAGAGAGTGAGATATTGAGGGAGTGAGATATCGAGAGAGAGAGAGATATTGAGAGAGAGAGATATCCAGAGAGGGAGAGAGAGATATCAAGAGAGGGAGAGAAGTATATCGAGAGAGGGAGAGAGAGATATCGAGAGGGAGAGAGAGATATGGAGAGAGAGAGAGAGATATCGAGAGAGAGAGAGGGATATGGAGAGAGAGAGATATCGAGAGAGATATGGAGAGAGAGAGATACAGAAGAGATATCGTGAGAGAGGGATATCGAGAGAGAGAGATATCGAGAGAGAGAAATATCGCGAGAGAGGGGTATTAAGCGAGAGAGATATCGAGAGAGAGAGATATCGAGAGAGAGATATATCGAGAGAAAGAGAGAGATATTGAGAGAGAGAGATACCGAGAGAGAGAGAGAGAGAGATATCGAGAGAGAGATATCGAGAGAGAGATATCGAGAGAGAGAGAGATATCGAGAGAGAGAGATATCGATCGAGAGAGAGAGATATCGAGAGAGAGAGGGGGATGTCGAGAGAGAGAGGAGAGAGATATCAAGAGAGAGAGATATCGAGAGAGAGAGATATCGAGAGGGAGAGAGAGATATTGAGAGAAAGAGAGAGATATCGAGAGAGAGAGATATCGAGAGAGAGAGAGAGATATCGAGAGAGAGACATATCGAGAGAGAGAGAGGGATATGGAGAGAGAGAGATATCGAGAGAGATATCGAGAGAGAGAGATACAGAAGAGATATCGTGAGAGAGGGATATCGAGAGAGAGAGATATCGAGAGAGAGAAATATCGAGAGAGAGATATATCGAGAGAAAGAGAGAAATATTGAGAGAGAGAGATACCGAGAGAGAGAGAGAGAGAGATATCGAGAGAGAGAGATATCGAGAGAGAGAGAGATATCGAGAGAGAGAGATATCAAGAGAGAGAAGGATATCGAGACAGAGAGAGGGATATCGAGAGAGAGAGATATCGAGAGAGATATCGAGAGAGAGGGATATCGAGAGAGATATCGAGAGAGAGGGATATCGAAAGAGAGGGATATCGAGAGAGAGGGTTATCGAGAAAGAGAGATATCGAGAGAGAGAGAGATATCGAGAGAGAGAGAGATATTGAGAGAGCGAGAGAGATATCGAGAGAGAGAGAGAAAGATATCGAGAGAGAGAGCAAGGGAGAGAGAGGGATATCGAGAGAGAGAGATATCGAGAGAGAGATATAGAGAGAGTGAGATATCGATATAGATATCGACAGATATCAAGAGAGAGAGATATCGAGAGACAGAGAGAGAGATATAGAGAGAGAGAGCTATCAAGCAAGAGAGAGAGATATTGAGAGAGAGATATATATAGAGAGAGAGATATCGAGATAGAGAGGGATATCGAGAGAGAGAGAGATATCGAGAGAGGGAGAGAGAGATATCGAGTGAGGGAGAGAGATATCGAGCGAGGGAGAGAGAGATATCGAGAGAGGGAGAGAGAGATATTGAGAGAGAGAGATATCGAGAGAGAAAGAGATATCGAGAGAGAGAGAGAGATATCAATAGAGAGAGAGAGAGATATCGAGAGAGAGAGATATTGAGAGAGATATCGAGAGAGGGATAGAGAGATATTGAGAGAGGGAGAGAGAGATATCGACAGAGAGAGATATCGAGAAAGAGAGAGATATCGAGAGGGAGAGAGAGATAGCGAGAGAGGGTGAGAGAGATATCGAGAGAGAGAGATATCGAGAGAGATGGAGAGATATTGAGAGAGTGATATATATAGAGATAGAGATATCGAGATGGAGAGGGATATCGAGATAGAGAGAGATATCGAGAGAGGGAGAGAGATATCGAGCGAGGGAGAGAGAGATATCGAGCGAGGGAGAGAGAGATATCGAGAGAGGGAGAGAGAGATATTGAGAGAGAGAGATATCGAGAGAGAAAGAGATATCGAGAGAGAGAGAGAGATATCAATAGAGAGAGAGAGAGATATCGAGAGAGAGAGATATCGGAGAGATATTGAGAGAGGGATAGAGAGATATTGAGAGAGGGAGAGAGAGATATCAACAGAGAGAGATATCGAGAAAGAGAGAGATATCAAGAGGGAGCGAGAGATAGCGAGAGAGGGAGAGTAAGATATCGAGAGAGGGAGATATTGAGAGAGAGAGATATCGAGAGAGAGAGATATCAAGAGAGAGAGATATCGAGAGAGAGAGATATCGAGAGGGAGAGAGAGATATTGAGAGAAAGAGAGAGATATCGAGAGAGAGAGATATCGAGAGAGAGAGAGAGATATCGAGAGAGAGACATATCGAGAGAGAGAGAGGGATATGGAGAGAGAGAGATATCGAGAGAGATATCGAGAGAGAGAGATACAGAAGAGATATCGTGAGAGAGGGATATCGAGAGAGAGAGATATCGAGAGAGAGAAATATCGAGAGAGAGATATATCGAGAGAAAGAGAGAAATATTGAGAGAGAGAGATACCGAGAGAGAGAGAGAGAGAGATATCGAGAGAGAGAGATATCGAGAGAGAGAGAGATATCGAGAGAGAGAGATATCAAGAGAGAGAAGGATATCGAGACAGAGAGAGGGATATCGAGAGAGAGAGATATCGAGAGAGATATCGAGAGAGAGGGATATCGAGAGAGATATCGAGAGAGAGGGATATCGAAAGAGAGGGATATCGAGAGAGAGGGTTATCGAGAAAGAGAGATATCGAGAGAGAGAGAGATATCGAGAGAGAGAGAGATATTGAGAGAGCGAGAGAGATATCGAGAGAGAGAGAGAAAGATATCGAGAGAGAGAGCAAGGGAGAGAGAGGGATATCGAGAGAGAGAGATATCGAGAGAGAGATATAGAGAGAGTGAGATATCGATATAGATATCGACAGATATCAAGAGAGAGAGATATCGAGAGACAGAGAGAGAGATATAGAGAGAGAGAGCTATCAAGCAAGAGAGAGAGATATTGAGAGAGAGATATATATAGAGAGAGAGATATCGAGATAGAGAGGGATATCGAGAGAGAGAGAGATATCGAGAGAGGGAGAGAGAGATATCGAGTGAGGGAGAGAGATATCGAGCGAGGGAGAGAGAGATATCGAGAGAGGGAGAGAGAGATATTGAGAGAGAGAGATATCGAGAGAGAAAGAGATATCGAGAGAGAGAGAGAGATATCAATAGAGAGAGAGAGAGATATCGAGAGAGAGAGATATTGAGAGAGATATCGAGAGAGGGATAGAGAGATATTGAGAGAGGGAGAGAGAGATATCGACAGAGAGAGATATCGAGAAAGAGAGAGATATCGAGAGGGAGAGAGAGATAGCGAGAGAGGGTGAGAGAGATATCGAGAGAGAGAGATATCGAGAGAGATGGAGAGATATTGAGAGAGTGATATATATAGAGATAGAGATATCGAGATGGAGAGGGATATCGAGATAGAGAGAGATATCGAGAGAGGGAGAGAGATATCGAGCGAGGGAGAGAGAGATATCGAGCGAGGGAGAGAGAGATATCGAGAGAGGGAGAGAGAGATATTGAGAGAGAGAGATATCGAGAGAGAAAGAGATATCGAGAGAGAGAGAGAGATATCAATAGAGAGAGAGAGAGATATCGAGAGAGAGAGATATCGGAGAGATATTGAGAGAGGGATAGAGAGATATTGAGAGAGGGAGAGAGAGATATCAACAGAGAGAGATATCGAGAAAGAGAGAGATATCAAGAGGGAGCGAGAGATAGCGAGAGAGGGAGAGTAAGATATCGAGAGAGGGAGATATTGAGAGAGAGAGATATCGAGAGAGAGGGATATCGAGAGAGAGAGATATCAAGAGAGAGATATATCGAGAGGGATAGAGAGATATCGAGAGAGGGATAGAGAGATATCAAGAGAGGGAGATATCGAGAGAGAGAGAGAGAGATATTGAGAGAGAGATATTGAGAGAGAGAGAGAGAGAGAGATATCGAGATAGAGAGGGATATCGAGAGAGAGAGAGATATCGAGAGAGAGGGATATCGAGAGAGAGATATCGAGAGAGAGATATATCGAGAGGGATAGAGAGATATCGAGAGAGGGATAGAGAGATATCAAGAGAGGGAGATATCAAGAGAGAGAGAGAGATATATTGAGAGAGAGATATTGAGAGAGAGAGAGAGAGATATTGAGATAGAGAGGGATATCGAGAGAGAGAGAGATAACGAGAGAGAGAGATATCGAGAGAGGGAGAGAGAGATATCAAGCGAGGGAGAGAGCGATATCGAGCGAGGGAGAGAGAGATATCGAGAGAGGGAGATATCAGGAGTTGGAGATATCGAGAGAGAGAGATATCGAGAGAGAGAGATATCGAGAGAGAGAGATATCGAGAGAGAGATATAGAGAGAGAGATATCGAGCGAGAAAGCGAAATCGAGAGAGAGAGACAGAGATATCGAGAGAGTGGGAGAGATATTGAGAGAGAGATATCGAGAGAGAGAGAGAGATATGGAGAGAGAAGGAGATATCGAGAGAGGGAGAGCGAGATATCGAAGAGGGAGATATCGAGAGAGGGAGATATCGAGAGAGTGAGATATCGAGGGAGAGAGATATCGAGAGAGAGAGATATTGAGAGAGAGAGATATCGAGAGAGGGAGAGAGAGATATCGAGAGAGGGAGAGAGATATATCGAGAGAGGGAGAGAGAGATATCGAGAGAGGGAGAGAGAGATATTGAGAGAGAGAGTGAGATATCGAGAGCGAGAGATATCAAGAGAGAAAGAGATATCGAGAGGGGGAGAGAGATATCGATAGAGAGAGAAAGAGATATCGAGAGAGAGAGATATCGAGAGAGATATCGAGAGATGGATAGAGAGATGTTGAGAGAGGGAGAGAGAGATATCGACAGAGAGATATCGAGAAAGAGAGAGATATTGAGAGGGAGAGAGAGATATCGAGAGAGAGAGATATCGAGAGAGGGAGAGAGAGATATCAAGCGAGGGAGAGAGCGATATCGAGTGAGAGAGAGAGAGATATCGAGAGAGGGAGAGAGAGATATCGAGAGAGAGAGAGAGATATCGAGAGTGAGAGATATCGAGAGAGAAAGAGATATCGAGAGGGGGAGAGAGATATCGATAGAGAGAGAAAGAGATATCGAGAGAGAGAGATATGGAGAGAGATATCGAGAGAGGGATAGAGAGATATTGAGAGAGGGAGAGAGAAATATCGACAGAGAGATATCGAGAAAGAGAGATATATCGAGAGGGAGAGAGAGATATTGAGAGAGGGAGAGAGAGATATAGAGAGAGGGAGATATCGAGAGAGGGAGATATCGAGAGAGAAGGTTATCGAGAGAGAGAGATATCGAGAGAGAGAGATATCGAGAGAGAGATATATCGAGAGGGCTAGTGAGATATCTAGAAAGGGAGAGGGAGATATCGAGAGAGGGAGATATCGGGATAGAGAGATATCGAGGGAGAGGGATATCGAGAGAGAGAGATATCGAGAGAGAGAGAGCTATCGAGAGAGAGAGATATCGAGAGGGAGAGAGAGATATCGAGAGAGGGAGAGAGAGGTATCATGAGAAGGAGAGGGAGATATCGAGAGAGGGAGAGAGAGATATCGAGAGAGGGAGATATCGAGAGAGAGAGATATCGAGAGAGAGAGATATCGAGAGAGAGATATATCGATAGAGATATCGAGAGATATCGAGAGAGAGAGATATCGAGAGAGAGAGATATCGAGAGAGAGATATAGAGAGAGAGATATCGAGTGAGAAAGCAAAATCGAGAGAGAGAGAGACAGAGATATCGAGAGAGTGGGAGAGATATTGAGAGAGAGATATCGAGAGAGAGATATAGAGAGAGAGATATCGAGTGAGAAAGCAAAATCGAGAGAGAGAGAGACAGAGATATCGAGAGAGTGGGAGAGATATTGAGAGAGAGATATCGAGAGAGAGAGAGAGAGAGATATTGAGATAGAGAGGGATATCGAGAGAGAGAGAGATAACGAGAGAGAGAGATATCGAGAGAGGGAGAGAGAGATATCAAGCGAGGGAGAGAGCGATATCGAGCGAGGGAGAGAGAGATATCGAGAGAGGGAGAGAGAGATATCGAGAGAGAGAGAGAGATATCGAGAGCGAGAGATATCGAGAGAGAAAGAGATATCGAGAAGGGGGAGAGAGATATCGATAGAGAGAGAAAGAGATATCGAGAGAGAGAGATATCGAGAGAGATATCGAGAGAGGGATAGAGAGATATTGAGAGAGGGAGAGAGAGATATCAACAGACAGAGATATCGAGAGAGAGAGATATCGAGAGAGATATTGAGAGAGAGAGATGTCGAGAGAGAGAGATATCGAGAGAGATATTGAGAGAGAGAGATATCGAGAGAGCGAGATATCGAGAGAGAGAGAGAGAGAGAGATATCGAGAGAGAGAGAGCGAGATATATCGAGAGAGAAAGCGAGGGAGAGAGAGGGATATCGGTCGAGAGAGAGAGAGAGAGA
Organism: Carcharodon carcharias; assembly: GCF_017639515.1. Taxonomy (NCBI): domain Eukaryota; kingdom Metazoa; phylum Chordata; class Chondrichthyes; order Lamniformes; family Lamnidae; genus Carcharodon; species Carcharodon carcharias. Next base: position 2,802,959 of record NW_024470665.1, on the reverse strand, counting down.
AATACCGAGAGAGAGTGATATCGAGAGAGAGAGAGAGATATCGAGAGCGAGAGATATCGAGAGAGAAAGAGATATCGAGAAGGGGAGAGAGATATCGATAGAGAGAGAAAGAGATATCGAGAGAGAGAGATATCGAGAGAGATATCGAGAGAGGGATAGAGAGATATTGAGAGAGGGAGAGAGAGATATCAACAGAGAGAGATATCGAGAGAGAGAGATATCGAGAGAGATATTGAGAGAGAGAGATGTCGAGAGAGAGAGATATCGAGAGAGATATTGAGAGAGAGAGATATCGAGAGAGCGAGATATCGAGAGAGAGAGAGAGAGAGAGAGATATCGAGAGAGACAGAGCGAGATATATCGAGAGAGAGAGCAAGGGAGATAGAGGGATATCGGTCGAGAGAGAGAGAGAGAGAAATATCGAGAGAGAGTGATATCGAGAGAGAGATACCGAGAGAGAGAGAGAAAGATATCGAGCGAGAGAGCAAGGGAGAGAGAGGGATATCAAGAGAGAGAAAGATATCGAGAGAGAGATATAGAGAGAGTGAGATATCGATATAGATATCGACAGATATCAAGAGAGAGAGATATCGAGAGAGAGAGAGAGAGATATCAAGAGAGAGATATATCGAGAGGGATAGAGAGATATCGAGAGAGGGATAGAGAGATATCAAGAGCGGGAGATATCGAGAGAGAGAGAGAGAGATATTGAGAGAGAGATATTGAGAGAGGAGAGATATCGAGATAGAGAGGGATATCGAGAGAGAGAGAGATATCGAGAGAGAGAGATATTGAGAGAGATATCGAGAGAGGGATAGAGAGATATTGAGAGAGGGAGGGAGAGATATCGACAGAGAGAGATATAGAGAAAGTGAGAGATATCGAGATGGAGAGAGAGATAGCGAGAGAGGGAGAGGGAGATATTGAGAGAGGGAGATATCGAGAGAGAGAGATATCGAGAGAGAGGGATATCGAGAGAGAGAGAGATATCAAGAGAGAGATATATCGAGAGGGATAGAGAGATATCGAGAGGGGGGATAGAGAGATTCAAGAGAGGGAGATATCGAGAGAGAGAGAGAGAGATATTGAGAGAGAGATATTGAGAGAGAGAGAGAGAGATATTGAGATAGAGAGGGATATCGAGAGAGAGAGAGATATCGAGAGAGAGAGATATTGAGAGAGATATCGAGAGAGGGGATAGAGAGATATTGAGAGAGGGAGGGAGAGATATCGACAGAGAGAGATATAGAGAAAGTGAGAGATATCGAGAGGGAGAGAGAGATAGCGAGAGAGGGAGAGGGAGATATTGAGAGAGGGAGATAGCGAGAGAGAGAGATATCGAGAGGGAGGGATATCGAGAGAGAGAGATATCAAGAGAGAGATATATCGAGAGGGATAGAGAGATATCGAGAGGGGGATAGAGAGATGTCAAGAGAGGGAGATATCGAGAGAGAGAGAGAGAGATATCGAGAGAGAGAGATATTGAGAGAGAGAGAGAGATATTGAGATAGAGAGGGATATCGAGAGAGAGAGAGATATCGAGAGAGAGAGATATCGAGAGAGGGAGAGAGAGATATCAAGCAAGGGAGAGAGGGATATCGAGCGAGGGAGAGAGAGATATCGAGAGAGGGAGAGAGAGATATCGAGAGAGAGAGAGATATCGAGAGAGGGAGAGCGAGATATCGACAGAGGGAGATATCGAGAGAGGGAGATATCGAGAGAGTGAGATATCGAGGGAGAGAGATATCGTGAGAGAGAGAGATATTGAGAGAGAGAGATATCCAGAGAGGGAGTGAGAGATATCGAGAGAGGGAGAGAGATATATCGAGAGAGGGAGAGAGAGATATCGAGAGGGAGAGAGAGATATCGCGAGGGAGAGAGAGATATCGAGAGAGCGAGATATCGAGAGGGAGAGATGTCGAGAGAGAGGGGATATCGAGAGAGAGTGAATCAAGAGAGAGAAATATCGAGAGAGAGAGAGAGAGAGATATAGAGAGAGAGAGCTATCGAGCGAGAGAGAGATATCGTGAGAGAGAATGAGATATTGAGAGAGAGATATAGAGAGAGAGAGATATATATAGAGAGAGAGAGATATTGAGAGAGAGATATAGAGAGAGAGAGAGATATCGAGATAGAGAGGGATATCGAGAGAGAGAGATATCGAGAGAGGGAGAGAGAGGTATCGAGCGAGGGAGAGAGAGATATCGAGCGAGGGAGAGAGAGATATCGAGAGAGGGAGAGAGAGATATTGAGAGAGGGAGAGAGATATATCGAGAGAGGGAGAGAGAGATATCGAGAGAGGGAGAGAGAGATATTGAGAGAGAGAGTGAGATATCGAGAGTGAGAGATATCAAGAGAGAAAGAGATATCGAGAGGGGGAGAGAGATATCGATAGAGAGAGAAAGAGATATCGAGAGAGAGAGATATCGAGAGAGATATCGAGAGATGGATAGAGAGATGTTGAGAGAGGGAGAGAGAGATATCGACAGAGAGATATCGAGAAAGAGAGAGAAATTGAGAGGGAGAGAGAGATATCGAGAGAGAGAGATATCAAGAGAGGGAGAGAGAGATATCAAGCGAGGGAGAGAGCGATATCGAGTGAGAGAGAGAGAGATATCGAGAGAGGGAGAGAGAGATATCGAGAGAGAGAGTGAGATATCGAGAGTGAGAGATATCGAGAGAGAAAGAGATATCGAGAGGGGGAGAGAGATATCGATAGAGAGAGAAAGAGATATCGAGAGAGAGAGATATGGAGAGAGATATCGAGAGAGGGATAGAGAGATATTGAGAGAGGGAGAGAGAAATATCGACAGAGAGATATCGAGAAAGAGAGATATATCGAGAGGGAGAGAGAGATATTGAGAGAGGGAGAGAGAGATATAGAGAGAGGGAGATATCGAGAGAGGGAGATATCGAGAGAGAAGGTTATCGAGAGAGAGAGATATCGAGAGAGAGAGATATCGAGAGAGAGATATATCGAGAGGGCTAGTGAGATATCTAGAAAGGGAGAGGGAGATATCGAGAGAGGGAGATATCGGGATAGAGAGATATCGAGGGAGAGGGATATCGAGAGAGAGAGATATCGAGAGAGAGAGAGCTATCGAGAGAGAGAGATATCGAGAGGGAGAGAGAGATATCGAGAGAGGGAGAGAGAGGTATCATGAGAAGGAGAGGGAGATATCGATAGAGGGAGAGAAAGATATCGAGAGAGGGAGATATCGAGAGAGAGAGATATCGAGAGAGAGAGATATCGAGAGAGAGATATATCGATAGAGATATCGAGAGATATCGAGAGAGAGAGATATCGAGAGAGAGAGATATCGAGAGAGAGATATAGAGAGAGAGATATCGAGTGAGAAAGCGAAATCGAGAGAGAGAGAGACAGAGATATCGAGAGAGTGGGAGAGATATTGAGAGAGAGATATCGAGAGAGAGAGAGAGAGATATTGAGATAGAGAGGGATATCGAGAGAGAGAGAGATAACGAGAGAGCGAGATATCGAGAGAGGGAGAGAGAGATATCAAGCGAGGGAGAGAGCGATATCGAGCGAGGGAGAGAGAGATATCGAGAGAGGGAGAGAGAGATATCGAGAGAGAGAGAGAGATATCGAGAGCGAGAGATATCGAGAGAGAAAGAGATATCGAGAAGGGGAGAGAGATATCGATAGAGAGAGAAAGAGATATCGAGAGAGAGAGATATCGAGAGAGATATCGAGAGAGGGATAGAGAGATATTGAGAGAGGGAGAGAGAGATATCAACAGAGAGAGATATCGAGAGAGAGAGATATCGAGAGAGATATTGAGAGAGAGAGATGTCGAGAGAGAGAGATATCGAGAGAGATATTGAGAGAGAGAGATATCGAGAGAGCGAGATATCGAGAGAGAGAGAGAGAGAGAGATATCGAGAGAGACAGAGCGAGATATATCGAGAGAGAGAGCAAGGGAGATAGAGGGATATCGGTCGAGAGAGAGAGAGAGAGAAATATCGAGAGAGAGAGATATCGAGAGAGAGATACCGAGAGAGAGAGAGAAAGATATCGAGCGAGAGAGCAAGGGAGAGAGAGGGATATCAAGAGAGAGAAAGATATCGAGAGAGAGATATAGAGAGAGTGAGATATCGATATAGATATCGACAGATATCAAGAGAGAGAGATATCGAGAGAGAGAGAGAGAGATATCAAGAGAGAGATATATCGAGAGGGATAGAGAGATATCGAGAGAGGGATAGAGAGATATCAAGAGCGGGAGATATCGAGAGAGAGAGAGAGAGATATTGAGAGAGAGATATTGAGAGAGAGAGATATCGAGATAGAGAGGGATATCGAGAGAGAGAGAGATATCGAGAGAGAGAGATATTGAGAGAGATATCGAGCGAGGGAGAGAGAGATATCGAGAGAGGGAGAGAGAGATATTGAGAGAGAGAGATATCGAGAGAGAAAGAGATAGCGAGAGAGAGAGAGAGATATCAATAGAGAGAGAGAGAGATATCGAGAGAGAGAGATATCGGAGAGATATTGAGAGAGGGATAGAGAGATATTGAGAGAGGGAGAGAGAGATATCAACAGAGAGAGATATCGAGAAAGAGAGAGATATCAAGAGGGAGCGAGAGATAGCGAGAGAGGGAGAGTAAGATATCGAGAGAGGGAGATATTGAGAGAGAGAGATATCGAGAGAGAGGGATATCGAGAGAGAGAGATATCAAGAGAGAGATATATCGAGAGGGATAGAGAGATATCGAGAGAGGGATAGAGAGATATCAAGAGAGGGAGATATCGAGAGAGAGAGAGAGAGATATTGAGAGAGAGATATTGAGAGAGAGAGAGAGAGAGATATCGAGATAGAGAGGGATATCGAGAGAGAGAGAGATATCGAGAGAGAGGGATATCGAGAGAGAGATATCGAGAGAGAGATATATCGAGAGGGATAGAGAGATATCGAGAGAGGGATAGAGAGATATCAAGAGAGGGAGATATCAAGAGAGAGAGAGAGATATATTGAGAGAGAGATATTGAGAGAGAGAGAGAGAGATATTGAGATAGAGAGGGATATCGAGAGAGAGAGAGATAACGAGAGAGAGAGATATCGAGAGAGGGAGAGAGAGATATCAAGCGAGGGAGAGAGCGATATCGAGCGAGGGAGAGAGAGATATCGAGAGAGGGAGATATCAGGAGTTGGAGATATCGAGAGAGAGAGATATCGAGAGAGAGAGATATCGAGAGATATCGAGAGAGAGAGATATCGAGAGAGAGATATAGAGAGAGAGATATCGAGCGAGAAAGCGAAATCGAGAGAGAGAGACAGAGATATCGAGAGAGTGGGAGAGATATTGAGAGAGAGATATCGAGAGAGAGAGAGAGATATGGAGAGAGAAGGAGATATCGAGAGAGGGAGAGCGAGATATCGAAGAGGGAGATATCGAGAGAGGGAGATATCGAGAGAGTGAGATATCGAGGGAGAGAGATATCGAGAGAGAGAGATATTGAGAGAGAGAGATATCGAGAGAGGGAGAGAGAGATATCGAGAGAGGGAGAGAGATATATCGAGAGAGGGAGAGAGAGATATCGAGAGAGGGAGAGAGAGATATTGAGAGAGAGAGTGAGATATCGAGAGCGAGAGATATCAAGAGAGAAAGAGATATCGAGAGGGGGAGAGAGATATCGATAGAGAGAGAAAGAGATATCGAGAGAGATATCGAGAGATGGATAGAGAGATGTTGAGAGAGGGAGAGAGAGATATCGACAGAGAGATATCGAGAAAGAGAGAGATATTGAGAGGGAGAGAGAGATATCGAGAGAGAGAGATATCGAGAGAGGGAGAGAGAGATATCAAGCGAGGGAGAGAGCGATATCGAGTGAGAGAGAGAGAGATAAATATCGAGAGAGAGTGATATCGAGAGAGAGATACCGAGAGAGAGAGAGAAAGATATCGAGCGAGAGAGCAAGGGAGAGAGAGGGATATCAAGAGAGAGAAAGATATCGAGAGAGAGATATAGAGAGAGTGAGATATCGATATAGATATCGACAGATATCAAGAGAGAGAGATATCGAGAGAGAGAGAGAGAGATATCAAGAGAGAGATATATCGAGAGGGATAGAGAGATATCGAGAGAGGGATAGAGAGATATCAAGAGCGGGAGATATCGAGAGAGAGAGAGAGAGATATTGAGAGAGAGATATTGAGAGAGAGAGATATCGAGATAGAGAGGGATATCGAGAGAGAGAGAGATATCGAGAGAGAGAGATATTGAGAGAGATATCGAGAGAGGGATAGAGAGATATTGAGAGAGGGAGGGAGAGATATCGACAGAGAGAGATATAGAGAAAGTGAGAGATATCGAGAGGGAGAGAGAGATAGCGAGAGAGGGAGAGGGAGATATTGAGAGAGGGAGATATCGAGAGAGAGAGATATCGAGAGAGAGGGATATCGAGAGAGAGAGATATCAAGAGAGAGATATATCGAGAGGGATAGAGAGATATCGAGAGGGGGATAGAGAGATGTCAAGAGAGGGAGATATCGAGAGAGAGAGAGAGAGATATCGAGAGAGAGAGATATTGAGAGAGAGAGAGAGAGATATTGAGATAGAGAGGGATATCGAGAGAGAGAGAGATATCGAGAGAGAGAGATATCGAGAGAGGGAGAGAGAGATATCAAGCAAGGGAGAGAGGGATATCGAGCGAGGGAGAGAGAGATATCGAGAGAGGGAGAGAGAGATATCGAGAGAGAGAGAGATATCGAGAGAGGGAGAGCGAGATATCGACAGAGGGAGATATCGAGAGAGGGAGATATCGAGAGAGTGAGATATCGAGGGAGAGAGATATCGTGAGAGAGAGAGATATTGAGAGAGAGAGATATCCAGAGAGGGAGTGAGAGATATCGAGAGAGGGAGAGAGATATATCGAGAGAGGGAGAGAGAGATATCGAGAGGGAGAGAGAGATATCGCGAGGGAGAGAGAGATATCGAGAGAGCGAGATATCGAGAGAGAGAGATGTCGAGAGAGAGGGATATCGAGAGAGAGTGAATCAAGAGAGAGAAATATCGAGAGAGAGAGAGAGAGAGATATAGAGAGAGAGAGCTATCGAGCGAGAGAGAGATATCGTGAGAGAGAATGAGATATTGAGAGAGAGATATAGAGAGAGAGAGATATATATAGAGAGAGAGAGATATTGAGAGAGAGATATAGAGAGAGAGAGAGATATCGAGATAGAGAGGGATATCGAGAGAGAGAGATATCGAGAGAGGGAGAGAGAGGTATCGAGCGAGGGAGAGAGAGATATCGAGCGAGGGAGAGAGAGATATCGAGAGAGGGAGAGAGAGATATTGAGAGAGGGAGAGAGATATATCGAGAGAGGGAGAGAGAGATATCGAGAGAGGGAGAGAGAGATATTGAGAGAGAGAGTGAGATATCGAGAGTGAGAGATATCAAGAGAGAAAGAGATATCGAGAGGGGGAGAGAGATATCGATAGAGAGAGAAAGAGATATCGAGAGAGAGAGATATCGAGAGAGATATCGAGAGATGGATAGAGAGATGTTGAGAGAGGGAGAGAGAGATATCGACAGAGAGATATCGAGAAAGAGAGAGAAATTGAGAGGGAGAGAGAGATATCGAGAGAGAGAGATATCAAGAGAGGGAGAGAGAGATATCAAGCGAGGGAGAGAGCGATATCGAGTGAGAGAGAGAGAGATATCGAGAGAGGGAGAGAGAGATATCGAGAGAGAGAGTGAGATATCGAGAGTGAGAGATATCGAGAGAGAAAGAGATATCGAGAGGGGGAGAGAGATATCGATAGAGAGAGAAAGAGATATCGAGAGAGAGAGATATGGAGAGAGATATCGAGAGAGGGATAGAGAGATATTGAGAGAGGGAGAGAGAAATATCGACAGAGAGATATCGAGAAAGAGAGATATATCGAGAGGGAGAGAGAGATATTGAGAGAGGGAGAGAGAGATATAGAGAGAGGGAGATATCGAGAGAGGGAGATATCGAGAGAGAAGGTTATCGAGAGAGAGAGATATCGAGAGAGAGAGATATCGAGAGAGAGATATATCGAGAGGGCTAGTGAGATATCTAGAAAGGGAGAGGGAGATATCGAGAGAGGGAGATATCGGGATAGAGAGATATCGAGGGAGAGGGATATCGAGAGAGAGAGATATCGAGAGAGAGAGAGCTATCGAGAGAGAGAGATATCGAGAGGGAGAGAGAGATATCGAGAGAGGGAGAGAGAGGTATCATGAGAAGGAGAGGGAGATATCGATAGAGGGAGAGAAAGATATCGAGAGAGGGAGATATCGAGAGAGAGAGATATCGAGAGAGAGAGATATCGAGAGAGAGATATATCGATAGAGATATCGAGAGATATCGAGAGAGAGAGATATCGAGAGAGAGAGATATCGAGAGAGAGATATAGAGAGAGAGATATCGAGTGAGAAAGCGAAATCGAGAGAGAGAGAGACAGAGATATCGAGAGAGTGGGAGAGATATTGAGAGAGAGATATCGAGAGAGAGAGAGAGAGATATTGAGATAGAGAGGGATATCGAGAGAGAGAGAGATAACGAGAGAGCGAGATATCGAGAGAGGGAGAGAGAGATATCAAGCGAGGGAGAGAGCGATATCGAGCGAGGGAGAGAGAGATATCGAGAGAGGGAGAGAGAGATATCGAGAGAGAGAGAGAGATATCGAGAGCGAGAGATATCGAGAGAGAAAGAGATATCGAGAAGGGGAGAGAGATATCGATAGAGAGAGAAAGAGATATCGAGAGAGAGAGATATCGAGAGAGATATCGAGAGAGGGATAGAGAGATATTGAGAGAGGGAGAGAGAGATATCAACAGAGAGAGATATCGAGAGAGAGAGATATCGAGAGAGATATTGAGAGAGAGAGATGTCGAGAGAGAGAGATATCGAGAGAGATATTGAGAGAGAGAGATATCGAGAGAGCGAGATATCGAGAGAGAGAGAGAGAGAGAGATATCGAGAGAGACAGAGCGAGATATATCGAGAGAGAGAGCAAGGGAGATAGAGGGATATCGGTCGAGAGAGAGAGAGAGAGAAATATCGAGAGAGAGTGATATCGAGAGAGAGATACCGAGAGAGAGAGAGAAAGATATCGAGCGAGAGAGCAAGGGAGAGAGAGGGATATCAAGAGAGAGAAAGATATCGAGAGAGAGATATAGAGAGAGTGAGATATCGATATAGATATCGACAGATATCAAGAGAGAGAGATATCGAGAGAGAGAGAGAGAGATATCAAGAGAGAGATATATCGAGAGGGATAGAGAGATATCGAGAGAGGGATAGAGAGATATCAAGAGCGGGAGATATCGAGAGAGAGAGAGAGAGATATTGAGAGAGAGATATTGAGAGAGAGAGATATCGAGATAGAGAGGGATATCGAGAGAGAGAGAGATATCGAGAGAGAGAGATATTGAGAGAGATATCGAGAGAGGGATAGAGAGATATTGAGAGAGGGAGGGAGAGATATCGACAGAGAGAGATATAGAGAAAGTGAGAGATATCGAGATGGAGAGAGAGATAGCGAGAGAGGGAGAGGGAGATATTGAGAGAGGGAGATATCGAGAGAGAGAGATATCGAGAGAGAGGGATATCGAGAGAGAGAGATATCAAGAGAGAGATATATCGAGAGGGATAGAGAGATATCGAGAGGGGGATAGAGAGATGTCAAGAGAGGGAGATATCGAGAGAGAGAGAGAGAGATATCGAGAGAGAGAGATATTGAGAGAGAGAGAGAGATATTGAGATAGAGAGGGATATCGAGAGAGAGAGAGATATCGAGAGAGAGAGATATCGAGAGAGGGAGAGAGAGATATCAAGCAAGGGAGAGAGGGATATCGAGCGAGGGAGAGAGAGATATCGAGAGAGGGAGAGAGAGATATCGAGAGAGAGAGAGATATCGAGAGAGGGAGAGCGAGATATCGACAGAGGGAGATATCGAGAGAGGGAGATATCGAGAGAGTGAGATATCGAGGGAGAGAGATATCGTGAGAGAGAGAGACATTGAGAGAGAGAGATATCCAGAGAGGGAGTGAGAGATATCGAGAGAGGGAGAGAGATATATCGAGAGAGGGAGAGAGAGATATCGAGAGGGAGAGAGAGATATCGCGAGGGAGAGAGAGATATCGAGAGAGCGAGATATCGAGAGAGAGAGATGTCGAGAGAGAGGGATATCGAGAGAGAGTGAATCAAGAGAGAGAAATATCGAGAGAGAGAGAGAGAGAGATATAGAGAGAGAGAGCTATCGAGCGAGAGAGAGATATCGTGAGAGAGAATGAGATATTGAGAGAGAGATATAGAGAGAGAGAGATATATATAGAGAGAGAGAGATATTGAGAGAGAGATATAGAGAGAGAGAGAGATATCGAGATAGAGAGGGATATCGAGAGAGAGAGATATCGAGAGAGGGAGAGAGAGGTATCGAGCGAGGGAGAGAGAGATATCGAGCGAGGGAGAGAGAGATATCGAGAGAGGGAGAGAGAGATATTGAGAGAGGGAGAGAGATATATCGAGAGAGGGAGAGAGAGATATCGAGAGAGGGAGAGAGAGATATTGAGAGAGAGAGTGAGATATCGAGAGCGAGAGATATCAAGAGAGAAAGAGATATCGAGAGGGGGAGAGAGATATCGATAGAGAGAGAAAGAGATATCGAGAGAGAGAGATATCGAGAGAGATATCGAGAGATGGATAGAGAGATGTTGAGAGAGGGAGAGAGAGATATCGACAGAGAGATATCGAGAAAGAGAGAGAAATTGAGAGGGAGAGAGAGATATCGAGAGAGAGAGATATCGAGAGAGGGAGAGAGAGATATCAAGCGAGGGAGAGAGCGATATCAAGTGAGAGAGAGAGAGATATCGAGAGAGGGAGAGAGAGATATCGAGAGAGAGAGTGAGATATCGAGAGTGAGAGATATCGAGAGAGAAAGAGATATCGAGAGGGGGAGAGAGATATCGATAGAGAGAGAAAGAGATATCGAGAGAGAGAGATATGGAGAGAGATATCGAGAGAGGGATAGAGAGATATTGAGAGAGGGAGAGAGAAATATCGACAGAGAGATATCGAGAAAGAGAGATATATCGAGAGGGAGAGAGAGATATTGAGAGAGGGAGAGAGAGATATAGAGAGAGGGAGATATCGAGAGAGGGAGATATCGAGAGAGAAGGTTATCGAGAGAGAGAGATATCGAGAGAGAGAGATATCGAGAGAGAGATATATCGAGAGGGCTAGTGAGATATCTAGAAAGGGAGAGGGAGATATCGAGAGAGGGAGATATCGGGATAGAGAGATATCGAGGGAGAGGGATATCGAGAGAGAGAGATATCGAGAGAGAGAGAGCTATCGAGAGAGAGAGATATCGAGAGGGAGAGAGAGATATCGAGAGAGGGAGAGAGAGGTATCATGAGAAGGAGAGGGAGATATCGATAGAGGGAGAGAAAGATATCGAGAGAGGGAGATATCGAGAGAGAGAGATATCGAGAGAGAGAGATATCGAGAGAGAGATATATCGATAGAGATATCGAGAGATATCGAGAGAGAGAGATATCGAGAGAGAGAGATATCGAGAGAGAGATATAGAGAGAGAGATATCGAGTGAGAAAGCGAAATCGAGAGAGAGAGAGACAGAGATATCGAGAGAGTGGGAGAGATATTGAGAGAGAGATATCGAGAGAGAGAGAGAGAGATATTGAGATAGAGAGGAATATCGAGAGAGAGAGAGATAACGAGAGAGAGAGATATCGAGAGAGGGAGAGAGAGATATCAAGCGAGGGAGAGAGCGATATCGAGCGAGGGAGAGAGAGATATCGAGAGAGGGAGAGAGAGATATCGAGAGAGAGAGAGAGATATCGAGAGCGAGAGATATCGAGAGAGAAAGAGATATCGAGAAGGGGAGAGAGATATCGATAGAGAGAGAAAGAGATATCGAGAGAGAGAGATATCGAGAGAGATATCGAGAGAGGGATAGAGAGATATTGAGAGAGGGAGAGAGAGATATCAACAGAGAGAGATATCGAGAGAGAGAGATATCGAGAGAGATATTGAGAGAGAGAGATGTCGAGAGAGAGAGATATCGAGAGAGATATTGAGAGAGAGAGATATCGAGAGAGCGAGATATCGAGAGAGAGAGAGAGAGAGATATCGAGAGAGAGAGAGCGAGATATATCGAGAGAGAAAGCGAGGGAGAGAGAGGGATATCGGTCGAGAGAGAGAGAGAGAGAAATACCGAGAGAGAGTGATATCGAGAGAGAGAGAGATATCGAGAGCGAGAGATATCGAGAGAGAAAGAGATATCGAGAAGGGGAGAGAGATATCGATAGAGAGAGAAAGAGATATCGAGAGAGAGAGATATCGAGAGAGATATCGAGAGAGGGATAGAGAGATATTGAGAGAGGGAGAGAGAGATATCAACAGAGAGAGATATCGAGAGAGAGAGATATCGAGAGAGATATTGAGAGAGAGAGATGTCGAGAGAGAGAGATATCGAGAGAGATATTGAGAGAGAGAGATATCGAGAGAGCGAGATATTGAGAGAGAGAGAGAGAGAGAGATATCGAGAGAGACAGAGCGAGATATATCGAGAGAGAGAGCAAGGGAGATAGAGGGATATCGGTCGAGAGAGAGAGAGAGAGAAATATCGAGAGAGAGTGATATCGAGAGAGAGATACCGAGAGAGAGAGAGAAAGATATCGAGCGAGAGAGCAAGGGAGAGAGAGGGATATCAAGAGAGAGAAAGATATCGAGAGAGAGATATAGAGAGAGTGAGATATCGATATAGATATCGACAGATATCAAGAGAGAGAGATATCGAGAGAGAGAGAGAGAGATATCAAGAGAGAGATATATCGAGAGGGATAGAGAGATATCGAGAGAGGGATAGAGAGATATCAAGAGCGGGAGATATCGAGAGAGAGAGAGAGAGATATTGAGAGAGAGATATTGAGAGAGAGAGAGATATCGAGATAGAGAGGGATATCGAGAGAGAGAGAGATATCGAGAGAGAGAGATATTGAGAGAGATATCGAGAGAGGGATAGAGAGATATTGAGAGAGGGAGGGAGAGATATCGACAGAGAGAGATATAGAGAAAGTGAGAGATATCGAGAGGGAGAGAGAGATATCGAGAGAGCGAGATATCGAGAGAGAGAGATGTCGAGAGAGAGCGATATCGAGAGAGAGTGAATCAAGAGAGAGAAATATCGAGAGAGAGAGAGAGAGATATAGAGAGAGAGAGCTATCGAGCGAGAGAGATATCGTGAGAGAGAATGAGATATTGAGAGAGAGATATAGAGAGAGAGAGATATATAGAGAGAGAGAGAGATATTGAGAGAGAGATATAGAGAGAGAGAGAGATATCGAGATAGAGAGGGATATCGAGAGAGAGAGATATCGAGAGAGGGAGAGAGAGGTATCGAGCGAGGGAGAGAGAGATATCGAGCGAGGGAGAGAGAGATATCGAGAGAGGGAGAGAGAGATATTGAGAGAGGGAGAGAGATATATCGAGAGAGGGAGAGAGAGATATCGAGAGAGGGAGAGAGAGATATTGAGAGAGAGAGTGAGATATCGAGAGCGAGAGATATCAAGAGAGAAAGAGATATCGAGAGGGGGAGAGAGATATCGATAGAGAGAGAAAGAGATATCGAGAGAGAGAGATATCGAGAGAGATATCGAGAGATGGATAGAGAGATGTTGAGAGAGGGAGAGAGAGATATCGACAGAGAGATATCGAGAAAGAGAGAGAAATTGAGAGGGAGAGAGAGATATCGAGAGAGAGAGATATCGAGAGAGGGAGAGAGAGATATCAAGCGAGGGAGAGAGCGATATCGAGTGAGAGAGAGAGAGATATCGAGAGAGGGAGAGAGAGATATCGAGAGAGAGAGTGAGATATCGAGAGTGAGAGATATCGAGAGAGAAAGAGATATCGAGAGGGGGAGAGAGATATCGATAGAGAGAGAAAGAGATATCGAGAGAGAGAGATATGGAGAGAGATATCGAGAGAGGGATAGAGAGATATTGAGAGAGGGAGAGAGAAATATCGACAGAGAGATATCGAGAAAGAGAGATATATCGAGAGGGAGAGAGAGATATTGAGAGAGGGAGAGAGAGATATAGAGAGAGGGAGATATCGAGAGAGGGAGATATCGAGAGAGAAGGTTATCGAGAGAGAGAGATATCGAGAGAGAGAGATATCGAGAGAGAGATATATCGAGAGGGCTAGTGAGATATCTAGAAAGGGAGAGGGAGATATCGAGAGAGGGAGATATCGGGATAGAGAGATATCGAGGGAGAGGGAGCTATCGAGAGAGAGAGATATCGGGAGGGAGAGAGAGATATCGAGAGAGGGAGAGAGAGGTATCATGAGAAGGAGAGGGAGATATCGATAGAGGGAGAGAAAGATATCGAGAGAGGGAGATATCGAGAGAGAGAGATATCGAGAGAGAGAGATATCGAGAGAGAGATATATCGATAGAGATATCGAGAGATATCGAGAGAGAGAGATATCGAGAGAGAGAGATATCGAGAGAGAGATATAGAGAGAGAGATATCGAGTGAGAAAGCGAAATCGAGAGAGAGAGAGACAGAGATATCGAGAGAGTGGGAGAGATATTGAGAGAGAGATATCGAGAGAGAGAGAGAGATATTGAGATAGAGAGGAATATCGAGAGAGAGAGAGATAACGAGAGAGAGAGATATCGAGAGAGGGAGAGAGAGATATCAAGCGAGGGAGAGAGCGATATCGAGCGAGGGAGAGAGAGATATCGAGAGAGGGAGAGAGAGATATCGAGAGAGAGAGAGAGATATCGAGAGCGAGAGATATCGAGAGAGAAAGAGATATCGAGAAGGGGAGAGAGATATCGATAGAGAGAGAAAGAGATATCGAGAGAGAGAGATATCGAGAGAGATATCGAGAGAGGGATAGAGAGATATTGAGAGAGGGAGAGAGAGATATCAACAGAGAGAGATATCGAGAGAGAGAGATATCGAGAGAGATATTGAGAGAGAGAGATGTCGAGAGAGAGAGATATCGAGAGAGATATTGAGAGAGAGAGATATCGAGAGAGCGAGATATCGAGAGAGAGAGAGAGAGAGATATCGAGAGAGAGAGAGCGAGATATATCGAGAGAGAAAGCGAGGGAGAGAGAGGGATATCGGTCGAGAGAGAGAGAGAGAGAAATACCGAGAGAGAGTGATATCGAGAGAGAGAGAGATATCGAGAGCGAGAGATATCGAGAGAGAAAGAGATATCGAGAAGGGGAGAGAGATATCGATAGAGAGAGAAAGAGATATCGAGAGAGAGAGATATCGAGAGAGATATCGAGAGAGGGATAGAGAGATATTGAGAGAGGGAGAGAGAGATATCAACAGAGAGAGATATCGAGAGAGAGAGATATCGAGAGAGATATTGAGAGAGAGAGATGTCGAGAGAGAGAGATATCGAGAGAGATATTGAGAGAGAGAGATATCGAGAGAGCGAGATATCGAGAGAGAGAGAGAGAGAGAGATATCGAGAGAGACAGAGCGAGATATATCGAGAGAGAGAGCAAGGGAGATAGAGGGATATCGGTCGAGAGAGAGAGAGAGAGAAATATCGAGAGAGAGTGATATCGAGAGAGAGATACCGAGAGAGAGAGAAAGATATCGAGCGAGAGAGCAAGGGAGAGAGAGGGATATCAAGAGAGAGAAAGATATCGAGAGAGAGATATAGAGAGAGTGAGATATCGATATAGATATCGACAGATATCAAGAGAGAGAGATATCGAGAGAGAGAGAGAGAGATATCAAGAGAGAGATATATCGAGAGGGATAGAGAGATATCGAGAGAGGGATAGAGAGATATCAAGAGCGGGAGATATCGAGAGAGAGAGAGAGAGATATTGAGAGAGAGATATTGAGAGAGAGAGATATCGAGATAGAGAGGGATATCGAGAGAGAGAGAGATATCGAGAGAGAGAGATATTGAGAGAGATATCGAGAGAGGGATAGAGAGATATTGAGAGAGGGAGGGAGAGATATCGACAGAGAGAGATATAGAGAAAGTGAGAGATATCGAGATGGAGAGAGAGATAGCGAGAGAGGGAGAGGGAGATATCGAGAGAGGGAGATATCGAGAGAGAGAGATATCGAGAGAGAGGGATATCGAGAGAGAGAGAGATATCAAGAGAGAGATATATCGAGAGGGATAGAGAGATATCGAGAGGGGGATAGAGAGATGTCAAGAGAGGGAGATATTGAGAGAGAGAGAGAGATATCGAGAGAGAGAGATATTGAGAGAGAGAGAGAGAGATATTGAGATAGAGAGGGATATCGAGAGAGAGAGAGATATCGAGAGAGAGAGATATCGAGAGAGGGAGAGAGAGATATCAAGCAAGGGAGAGAGGGATATCGAGCGAGGGAGAGAGAGATATCGAGAGAGGGAGAGAGAGATATCGAGAGAGAGAGAGATATCGAGAGAGGGAGAGCGAGATATCGACAGAGGGAGATATCGAGAGAGGGAGATATCGAGAGAGTGAGATATCGAGGGAGAGAGATATCGTGAGAGAGAGAGATATTGAGAGAGAGAGATATCCAGAGAGGGAGTGAGAGATATCGAGAGAGGGAGAGAGATATATCGAGAGAGGGAGAGAGAGATATCGAGAGGGAGAGAGAGATATCGCGAGGGAGAGAGAGATATCGAGAGAGCGAGATATCGAGAGAGAGAGATGTCGAGAGAGAGGGATATCGAGAGAGAGTGAATCAAGAGAGAGAAATATCGAGAGAGAGAGAGAGAGAGATATAGAGAGAGAGAGCTATCGAGCGAGAGAGAGATATCGTGAGAGAGAATGAGATATTGAGAGAGAGATATAGAGAGAGAGAGATATAGAGAGAGAGAGAGATATTGAGAGAGAGATATGGAGAGAGAGAGAGATATCGAGATAGAGAGGGATATCGAGAGAGAGAGATATCGAGAGAGGGAGAGAGAGGTATCGAGCGAGGGAGAGAGAGATATCGAGCGAGGGAGAGAGAGATATCGAGAGAGGGAGAGAGAGATATTGAGAGAGGGAGAGAGATATATCGAGAGAGGGAGAGAGAGATATCGAGAGAGGGAGAGAGAGATATTGAGAGAGAGAGTGAGATATTGAGAGCGAGAGATATCAAGAGAGAAAGAGATATCGAGAGGGGGAGAGAGATATCGATAGAGAGAGAAAGAGATATCGAGAGAGAGAGATATCGAGAGAGATATCGAGAGATGGATAGAGAGATGTTGAGAGAGGGAGAGAGAGATATCGACAGAGAGATATCGAGAAAGAGAGAGATATTGAGAGGGAGAGAGAGATATCGAGAGAGAGAGATATCGAGAGAGGGAGAGAGAGATATCAAGCGAGGGAGAGAGCGATATCGAGTGAGAGAGAGAGAGATATCGAGAGAGGGAGAGAGAGATATCGAGAGAGAGAGAGATATCGAGAGTGAGAGATATCGAGAGAGAAAGAGATATCGAGAGGGGGAGAGAGATATCGATAGAGAGAGAAAGAGATATCGAGAGAGAGAGATATGGAGAGAGATATCGAGAGAGGGATAGAGAGATATTGAGAGAGGGAGAGAGAAATATCGACAGAGAGATATCGAGAAAGAGAGATATATCGACAGGGAGAGAGAGATATTGAGAGAGGGAGAGAGAGATATAGAGAGAGGGAGATATCGAGAGAGGGAGATATCGAGAGAGAAGGTTATCGAGAGAGAGAGATATCGAGAGAGAGAGATATCGAGAGAGAGATATATCGAGAGGGCTAGTGAGATATCTAGAAAGGGAGAGGGAGATATCGAGAGAGGGAGATATCGGGATAGAGAGATATCGAGGGAGAGGGATATCGAGAGAGAGAGATATCGAGAGAGAGAGAGCTATCGAGAGAGAGAGATATCGAGAGGGAGAGAGAGATATCGAGAGAGGGAGAGAGAGGTATCATGAGAAGGAGAGGGAGATATCGAGAGAGGGAGAGAGAGATATCGAGAGAGGGAGATATCGAGAGAGAGAGATATCGAGAGAGAGAGATATCGAGAGAGAGATATATCGATAGAGATATCGAGAGATATCGAGAGAGAGAGATATCGAGAGAGAGAGATATCGAGAGAGAGATATAGAGAGAGAGATATCGAGTGAGAAAGCGAAATCGAGAGAGAGAGAGACAGAGATATCGAGAGAGTGGGAGAGATATTGAGAGAGAGATATCGAGAGAGAGAGAGAGATATTGAGATAGAGAGGAATATCGAGAGAGAGAGAGATAACGAGAGAGAGAGATATCGAGAGAGGGAGAGAGAGATATCAAGCGAGGGAGAGAGCGATATCGAGCGAGGGAGAGAGAGATATCGAGAGAGGGAGAGAGAGATATCGAGAGAGAGAGAGAGATATCGAGAGCGAGAGATATCGAGAGAGAAAGAGATATCGAGAAGGGGAGAGAGATATCGATAGAGAGAGAAAGAGATATCGAGAGAGAGAGATATCGAGAGAGATATCGAGAGAGGGATAGAGAGATATTGAGAGAGGGAGAGAGAGATATCAACAGAGAGAGATATCGAGAGAGAGAGATATCGAGAGAGATATTGAGAGAGAGAGATGTCGAGAGAGAGAGATATCGAGAGAGATATTGAGAGAGAGAGATATCGAGAGAGCGAGATATCGAGAGAGAGAGAGAGAGAGATATCGAGAGAGAGAGAGCGAGATATATCGAGAGAGAAAGCGAGGGAGAGAGAGGGATATCGGTCGAGAGAGAGAGAGAGAGAAATACCGAGAGAGAGTGATATCGAGAGAGAGAGAGATATCGAGAGCGAGAGATATCGAGAGAGAAAGAGATATCGAGAAGGGGAGAGAGATATCGATAGAGAGAGAAAGAGATATCGAGAGAGAGAGATATCGAGAGAGATATCGAGAGAGGGATAGAGAGATATTGAGAGAGGGAGAGAGAGATATCAACAGAGAGAGATATCGAGAGAGAGAGATATCGAGAGAGATATTGAGAGAGAGAGATGTCGAGAGAGAGAGATATCGAGAGAGATATTGAGAGAGAGAGATATCGAGAGAGCGAGATATCGAGAGAGAGAGAGAGAGAGAGATATCGAGAGAGACAGAGCGAGATATATCGAGAGAGAGAGCAAGGGAGATAGAGGGATATCGGTCGAGAGAGAGAGAGAGAGAAATATCGAGAGAGAGTGATATCGAGAGAGAGATACCGAGAGAGAGAGAGAAAGATATCGAGCGAGAGAGCAAGGGAGAGAGAGGGATATCAAGAGAGAGAAAGATATCGAGAGAGAGATATAGAGAGAGTGAGATATCGATATAGATATCGACAGATATCAAGAGAGAGAGATATCGAGAGAGAGAGAGAGAGATATCAAGAGAGAGATATATCGAGAGGGATAGAGAGATATCGAGAGAGGGATAGAGAGATATCAAGAGCGGGAGATATCGAGAGAGAGAGAGAGAGATATTGAGAGAGAGATATTGAGAGAGAGAGATATCGAGATAGAGAGGGATATCGAGAGAGAGAGAGATATCGAGAGAGAGAGATATTGAGAGAGATATCGAGAGAGCGAGATATCGAGAGAGAGAGATGTCGAGAGAGAGGGATATCGAGAGAGAGTGAATCAAGAGAGAGAAATATCGAGAGAGAGAGAGAGAGAGATATAGAGAGAGAGAGCTATCGAGCGAGAGAGAGATATCGTGAGAGAGAATGAGATATTGAGAGAGAGATATAGAGAGAGAGAGATATAGAGAGAGAGAGAGAGATATTGAGAGAGAGATATGGAGAGAGAGAGAGATATCGAGATAGAGAGGGATATCGAGAGAGAGAGATATCGAGAGAGGGAGAGAGAGGTATCGAGCGAGGGAGAGAGAGATATCGAGCGAGGGAGAGAGAGATATCGAGAGAGGGAGAGAGAGATATTGAGAGAGGGAGAGAGATATATCGAGAGAGGGAGAGAGAGATATCGAGAGAGGGAGAGAGAGATATTGAGAGAGAGAGTGAGATATTGAGAGCGAGAGATATCAAGAGAGAAAGAGATATCGAGAGGGGGAGAGAGATATCGATAGAGAGAGAAAGAGATATCGAGAGAGAGAGATATCGAGAGAGATATCGAGAGATGGATAGAGAGATGTTGAGAGAGGGAGAGAGAGATATCGACAGAGAGATATCGAGAAAGAGAGAGATATTGAGAGGGAGAGAGAGATATCGAGAGAGAGAGATATCGAGAGAGGGAGAGAGAGATATCAAGCGAGGGAGAGAGCGATATCGAGTGAGAGAGAGAGAGATATCGAGAGAGGGAGAGAGAGATATCGAGAGAGAGAGAGATATCGAGAGTGAGAGATATCGAGAGAGAAAGAGATATCGAGAGGGGGAGAGAGATATCGATAGAGAGAGAAAGAGATATCGAGAGAGAGAGATATGGAGAGAGATATCGAGAGAGGGATAGAGAGATATTGAGAGAGGGAGAGAGAAATATCGACAGAGAGATATCGAGAAAGAGAGATATATCGACAGGGAGAGAGAGATATTGAGAGAGGGAGAGAGAGATATAGAGAGAGGGAGATATCGAGAGAGGGAGATATCGAGAGAGAAGGTTATCGAGAGAGAGAGATATCGAGAGAGAGAGATATCGAGAGAGAGATATATCGAGAGGGCTAGTGAGATATCTAGAAAGGGAGAGGGAGATATCGAGAGAGGGAGATATCGGGATAGAGAGATATCGAGGGAGAGGGATATCGAGAGAGAGAGATATCGAGAGAGAGAGAGCTATCGAGAGAGAGAGATATCGAGAGGGAGAGAGAGATATCGAGAGAGGGAGAGAGAGGTATCATGAGAAGGAGAGGGAGATATCGAGAGAGGGAGAGAGAGATATCGAGAGAGGGAGATATCGAGAGAGAGAGATATCGAGAGAGAGAGATATCGAGAGAGAGATATATCGATAGAGATATCGAGAGATATCGAGAGAGAGAGATATCGAGAGAGAGAGATATCGAGAGAGAGATATAGAGAGAGAGATATCGAGTGAGAAAGCGAAATCGAGAGAGAGAGAGACAGAGATATCGAGAGAGTGGGAGAGATATTGAGAGAGAGATATCGAGAGAGAGAGAGAGATATTGAGATAGAGAGGAATATCGAGAGAGAGAGAGATAACGAGAGAGAGAGATATCGAGAGAGGGAGAGAGAGATATCAAGCGAGGGAGAGAGCGATATCGAGCGAGGGAGAGAGAGATATCGAGAGAGGGAGAG